>NC_135959.1:75218554-75378554 GCF_053455715.1 Rhinoraja longicauda | reverse complement strand
CCGGGTCTCCGGCGCTGCATTCGCTGTAAGGCAGCAACTCTACCGCTGCGCCACCGTGACCGCCCAATCTTGCATATGCATCGCACTGTATAATAATAATGGCCACTTCCAATGCTGAAAGATTCTCTTGGGCTCAAGCAGACTGGGAAATGACCCTGAGCGATTTGATTGTACCCTGAAGAAGCACTGGGCAATTAGCCTGGCTCTCCAGCAGATGCTAGGCACAGCATGGAATCCAACACCACTTCTCTGTCCTGGAAAGCGGTTCAGGAATCTCAGCTTGAGAGACGAGGTTGGACCTGCACTGAATCTGAGCTGAGTGCCTACAGTAGATGGACAAAGAGATGATCGTTTAAAATCCCTCTTGGCAAATATGAAGTAGCAATTCAGTCATAATCATTATTCTCATAATCTGCGCTCCTTAATCACACGAGATGAAATTTGAAATGATAATTTCAAACAATTAATAGGTAGTTACAACATTTTAATTATGATATGTAGTTAACATTTAGAGGGTGGTAGGTACTTCTCAACTTTGCAATCTATACATAGGCCACAGAATGTAATATTAAATCCATATCAAACTGGGACAGGTCAGGCAGCATCTCAGTAGAGAAGGAACGGGTGACGTTTCGGGTCGAGACCCTTCTTCAGACCTGAAACGTCACCCGTTCCTTCTCCCCTGAGATGCTGCCTGACCTGCTGAGTTACTCCAGCATTTTGTGAAATAAATACCTTCGATTTGTACCAGCATCTGCAGTTATTTTCTTCCTCAAGCTGGGCCATGCTGATGTGGAAGCAGGAGATGTTGGGGAATGGCTTGCTCACTGGATCAGATGTTTTATTTTGAGAGGGAGATATAGTTGATAAATCTAGTCAATAATCATTCAACGGTCGGTTTGGTTCTGTTTTGTTCACCTGCCTATTTCTAGTATTTTCTGGTTTTGTTTCAGTTTGCAATTGTCTGCTTTGCAGTTCAGATGTAGGTTATTAATCTGTAATGTGAACAGTTTTTGTTTCTCTTTCGATGCTACTTGGTTTATAGGCTTCATAGCATTCTATGGGGTGGCACGGTGGCGCAGCGGTAGAATTGCTGCCTTACAGTGCTTGCAGCGCCAAAGACACGGGTTCAATCCCGACTAAGGGTACTGTCTGTACGGAGCTTGTATGCTCCTCCCGTTTTCTCCGAGATCTTCGGTTTCCACCCACACTCCAAAGACGTACAGGTTTGTAGGATAATTGACTTGGTATAAGTGAAAAGATTGTCCCTAGTCTGTGTAGGACAGTGTTAATATAACAATAACATATAACAACTACAGCATGGAAACAGGCCTGTCCGGCCCCACCAGTCCACGCCGACCATTCTCCCTGACCTAGTCTCATCTACCTGCACTCAGACCATAACCCTCCAATCCCCTCCTATCCATATACCTATCCAATTTACTCTTAAATAATAAAATCGAGCCAGCCTCCACCACTTCCACCGGAAGCCCATTCCATACAGCCACAACCCTCTGAGTAAAGAAGTTCCCCCTCATGTTACCCCTAAACCTTTGTCCCTCAATTCTGAAGCTATGTCCCCTTGTTGGAATCTGCTGGTCGGTGCGGACCCGGTTGGCCGAAGGGGCAGTTTCCGCGCTGTATCTCTAAACTAAACTAAATCTCTGGCAACTGACGCCTTCTGCACCTCACTGTTCCAAAAATCGTTGCTTGTTCGAGCGCCCTCCCTTTTCAGTTCTTCCTCTACTTACATGTACTCCATGCAATCATTGGCTAGTTAACAAACCTCTCTCACCCAATGTTAATCCGCATCATCTATTTTCCCTCGCTCTTCATGTAATTATTGGCAACTATAGACAATAGACAATAGGTGCAGGAGGAGGCCATTCGGCCCTTCGAGTCAGCACCACCATTCAATGTGATCAGGGCTGATAATTCTCAATCAGTACCCCGTTCCTGCCTTCTCCCCATACCCCCTGACTCCTATATCCTTAAGAGCTCTATCTAGCTCTCTCTTGAATGCATTCAGAGAATTGGCCTCCACTGCCATCTGAGGCAGAGAATTCCACAGATTTACAACTCTCTGACTGAAAAAGATTTTCCTCATCTCAGTTCCGAATGGCCTACCCCTTATTCTTAAACTGTGGCCCCTTGTTCTGGACTCCCCCAACATTGGGAACATGTTTCCTGCCTCTAACGTGTCCAACCCCTTAATAATCTTATACGTTTCGATAAGATCCCCTCTCATCCTTCTAAATTCCAGTGTATACAAGCCTAGTCGCTCCAGTCTTTCAACATATGACAGTCCCGCCATTCCGGGAATTAACCTAGTGAACCTACGCTGCACGCCCTCAAAAGTAAGAATAGCAATTCCTTGGTTCCCTTTGCTCCTCCTCTTAAAATTATGAGAGGAATAGATCGGGTAGATGCACTGAGTTTCTTGCTCAGAGTAGGGGAATCGAGGACCAGAGGACATAAGTTTAAGGTGAAGGGGAAATTATTCAATAGGAATCTGAGGGAAAACTTTTTCACACAGAGGGTGGTGGGTGTATGGAACAAGCTGCCAGAGGAAGTTGTTGAGGCTGGGATTATCCTGATGTTTAAGAAACAGTTGTACAGATACATGGATAGGACAGGTTTGGAGGGATATGGACCAAGCGCAGGCAGGTGGGACTAGGGTATCTGGGACATTGTTGGCCGGTGTGGGCAAGTTTGGTCGAAGGGCCTGTTTCCACGCTGTATCACTCTATGACTCTATGACTCTACACTTGACCTTAATAAAAATAATGGAAGACATTGTTGATATTGGACTTCCTCGCCAAGTGACCTGAAATGTCACCTATTCCTTTTCTCAAGAGATGCTGTCTGGACCACTGAGTTACTCCAGTTTTTTGTGTCAACCTTTGGTTTAAACCAGCATCTGCAGTTCCTTCCTACACACCTAGTGGCCACCATGAGGTTGATCAGGAAGAAATGCCCACATGGATAGGACATGTTTGGAGGGATATGGACCAAACACGGGCAGGTGGGGCTAGGGTAGCTGGGATATTGTTGGGCCGAAGGGCTTGTTTCCACGCTGTACCACTCTATGACAATGAATCTGCACTGTATAGTCACAAAAGAGAAAGGTAGGACTTCTTAACCAAATAACCTCAATCCCAGGACATAGTTCTGTGAATTCCTAGACCTTTTTATAGATTAACTTCCTAGACCTTTTTATAGACTAAATTGCCTTAATTATAATCTCCTTCACAACAACAGAAAGTGAATATTCACCAGTGAACCGTATAGTTCGGTGGTAGTTTCAGTTTGTTAGAGAGTGAAGTCATGCCTGCATGATGATATCCCATCTGAGGCTGATGTGACAGGTAGTGTCTGAATTCTACAACTACCAACAAATTACTATGTTCACCAAGATTGTGATACCTTTCCACATGAACAAAAAAAGTGGGAGAGGAAGGATGTTTGTTCTGTCAGGGATGCTCCCACTTTCAACAAAATGTTGGCAGATCTGTGGCCTAGCCACTTATCCAGATTTGCACAATTTCCTTGATACCTTGAAACCTGAAATTAATAGTCTTTTTTTTGTTAAAACTATGTAAATTATCTCCGATCTGCAGCAAACTAGTGTTTTTGCTGTTGCTGAAGGACTCCAGCAATCCAGGCTTGATCCTGACCTTTTTTTAATTCATTTTTATTATTTATTTATTTATTTAAAAAAAATTATATCACAAAAACTTTATTCAAAAAAAACATACAAACATACAAAGTGAAATGTGATCAAACAAAAATTGACACTATCCTACACACACTAGGGACAATTTTTACATTTACCCAGTCAATTAACCTACAAACCTGTACGTCTTTGGAGTGTGGGAGGAAACCGAAGATCTCGGAGAAAACCCAGGGGAGAACGTACAAACTCCGTACAGACGGCGCCTGTAGTCAGGATCGAACCTGAGTCTCCGGCAGCAATTCTGTAGAGTTTACTTTCATGATGCTGGTTTACACCAAAGATAGACACAAAAAGCTGGAGTAACTCAGCAGATCAGGCAGCATCTCTGGAGGGAAGGAATGGGTGACGTTTCGTGTCGAGACCCTTCTTCAGACTTGTAGAATCTGACAGAATCAGACAGAATTGGAAGCTTCCTGAAACTATCACCATTAGGGTATCAGCAAAACACAGAAGACATCCAGCAACCTATCTGTAAATTATCAATAATCTTAGTGTTAATAGGGCGGCACGGTAGCGCAGCGGTAGAGTTGCTGCTTTACAGCGAATGCAGCGCCGGAGACTCAGGTTCGATCCTGACTACGGGTGCTGCACTGTACGGAGTTTGTACGTTCTCCCCGTGACCTGCGTGGGTTTTCTCCGAGATCTTCGGTTTCCTCCCACACTCCAAAGACGTACAGGTATGTAGGTTAATTGGCTTGGTAAATGTAAAAATTGTCCCTAGTGGGTGTAGGATAGTGTTAATGTATGGGATCGCTGGGCGTCCCTGACTTAATGGGCCGAAAAGGCCTGTTTCCGGCTGTATATATATGATATGATATGATAAATTATCAATAATCTTCGTGTTATCACCATCTTTTCAGTAGGCATATGTCATGACTTCAAATACAGATTTTTATACATTTCCTCCTGAACCAGATTTTCAGTAGGAAAGAACTACAGATGCTGGTTTAAATCGAACGTAGACACAAAATGCTGGAGTAACTCAGCGGGACAGGCAGCATTTCTGGAGAGAAGGAATGGGGGACTTTTCGGGTCCAGACCCTTCTTCAGACTGAGTCAGGGGAAAGGGGAAACGAGAGACATAGATGGTGATGTAGAGGGATGGAGAACAAATGAATGAAAGATATGCAAAAAGCTAATGGTGATAAAGGAGACAGGCCATTGTTAGCTGTTTGCTGGGTGAGAACGAGAAGCTGGTCACTTCATCAAGAGTAAAGAGTCAAGAAAATCAATATCCAGTCCGAAGAAGCATCTCGACCCACAACGTCACGCATTCTTGTTCTCCAGAGATGCTGCCTGTCCCGCTGAGTTACTCCAGCATTTTGTATCTATCTTCAGAGTCAGTGACAGTTGTTTGATCCCAGCCTCCATTTAATCCAGTCTATACATTATTTCTATGGAAATAGAAATTCTGAAAAATGTTAAGAGAAGCGATGGACGAAAAGGAAAAGTGACAAGTCAAAGCAGAATGTGCAACAGGATGTTCTTGGAACTAGAAAGGTGGAAAAGGGAATAAAGATAGGATAAAGAGACCTTGCGAGAGTGAAGGTAATATTAGAGGAGGTTAACTAACCCATTACCACCCCCAACCCACCCAATTAAATTACAGAGATTCAAGATTCAAGATTCAAGATTCTCACATCTTGAATCTATTCTCACATGTACCAATTAAGGTGCAGTGAAATTTGAGTTACCGTACAGCCATACTAAGTGTAAAGCAACAAGACACACAGCCACATAAAGTAACATTTAACATAAACATCCACCACAGTGGATTCCACATTCCTCACTGTGATGGAAGGTAATAAAGTTCAACCACCTTCCTCTTTGTTCACCCGCGGTCGGGGCTGTTGAACCGTCCACAGTCGCCGCTGCCGACTGTCCGATGTCCGAGGCCCTCGCGTCGGGATGATCGAAACTCCCCGCGTCGGGACGGTTGAAACTCTCTCCGTGGCGTGGAGCTCCCGAGTCGGCCTCTTCTTACCAGAGACCGCGGGCTTCACCACAGTGTTAGAGTCCACAGGCCCCGCGGTTGGAGCTCTCCACAGTCGATCCTCGACAAAGGATCGCAGCTCCGATGTTAAAGTCCGCGCCGCGCCCGCGGCATGAAGCGCCGGGCCGGTCTCCAGGAAAGGCCGCCAACTCCTCGATGTTAGGCCGCAGTGGGAACGGAGATACGACACGGAGAAAAATCATATATGATTCTACTTACTGTGGCAATGGAGATATCATCCCAAGTACTTCAGAAGGACCGGGTCTGTATCCAAATTGCCATTGCATTAAGGAGAATGGTGGCAAGTTTACCCAGATGTTAATGTTTGTAGATACAAAACCCCAGATGTATCAAGTTCTAACGTGGCAGCATCCCAGAACAAAAATTGTCTGATCAAATCAGCTGCTGGAAGCTAACAGCTCATTGATGGTGTACATTTATAGGACCATCTCACAAGCAAATGTGGTAAACATCCGGAGGCTGCAACGGATCGTTCGCACAGCTGAGAAGGCTGTTGGCTGCAACCTTCCCCCCATTGACGAACTGTACACTGCAAGGGCCAGGAAACGAGCGGGCAAGATCATCTCTGACCACTCTCACCCTGGCCACAAACTCTTTGAAGCACTGCCCTCTGGAAGGCGACTCCGGACTGTCAAAGCAGCCACAGCCAGACATAAAAACAGCTTTTTTCCACGAGTAGTAGTTCTACTCAACAACCAAAGTCTGTAGTCTCTTTTTTGCTCTGGTTTATTTTCACCCACATGTTTAGACCGTAATGTTGTATCCTTATTGTTTTGATGTGGTTATGCTTTATTCTTAATTGTTAACTGTATGTTCGTGTTGTCATTTGTGAGTGGATGTGCACATACTTCCTTGTATGTGCACATACTTGGCCAATAAACTTATTAATTCATTCATTCATTCATTCATTCATTCATTCATTCATATCAATGGGAAATGTGACTCATCATACTCAGGCCACAGCCTCAGTTTCTCAAAGTTGCTCATTAGCACCTTCCTTCCTTCCTTATTAAAAGGCTGTGACTCAAGGAAACAATCTCCAGCATGCTTGATCTGAAAAAGCATGTCAGCAGGTGTGGGAAAGAATGATGAGACTACGTGAGTTCTACCCCTTGGGCTTCTCTCTCCTTTGTCTCTCATTAAGTCCCAGAAATATGTTGCCAGGAAAAGGATATCTTAGGGAGAATGTGTTGGACTGCAGATGCTGGTTTAAAAAGAAGATAGACACAAAATGCTGGATTAACTCAGCGGGTCAGGCAGCATCTCTGGAGAAAAGGAATAGGTGACATTTCGGGTCGAGACCCTTCCTCAGACTGAGAGTCAGGGGAAAGGGAAACGAGAGATATAGACGGCGATGTAGAGAGATATAGAACTGAAGAATGAAAGACATGCAAAAATGTAACGATGATAAAGGAAACAGGCCATTGTTAGCTGTGGGCTAGGTGAAAATGAGTTACAGACAATGAGACTCAACAAGATTCAAGATTCAAGATTCAAGATTCAAGATAGCTTTATTTGTCATCCAATATTGGACGAAATTCAGTCACCCACAGTCCAACAATAAAAGCATTAAATAAGCATTAAAATTACACAACCCCAAAACCCCCCAAAACACAGTCCAACAATAAAAGCATTAAATAGGCATTAAAATTACACAACCCCAAAAACACACAAAAAAAGAAACATCCATCAAAGAAACATCCATCACAGTGAGTCTCCTCCAGTCCTCTCTCTCCTCACTGTGATGGAAGGCCACAATGTCTTTCCCTTCTCCCGCTGTCCTCGCCCGCAGTCAGGTTGTTGTGGTTGCAGACCGCGCCGGACGGTCCGCAGCGGGCCAAGCCCAAGGCGAGTCGCAGCCGCTCCCGCAGCCTCCGAAGACGGCCGGCTCCGCCGATGATAAGTCCGATCCGGGGCGGGCGAACACGCTGCTGCTGTTGCTGCACGTCGGGGCGGTCGTGGCTCCCGACATTGAAGCCCCCGCCCAGCAGAGAAATATCCCGCGGCCTATTTTAGGCCGCGCCGGACGGTGAAATGTCCGCGCCCCAAGCCCCGCGATCCGGGGCGGGTGAACCCGCTGCCGCTGCCGGAGCTCCCGATGTCGGCATCCACGCGGCCCGAGCCTAAGGCGAGTCGCAGCCGCTCCCGCAGCCTCCGAAGACGGCCAGCTCCGCTGATGGTAAGTCCGATCCGCGGGCTCTGCGAACCAGAGCCCTGGAGGCCGCCAGCTCCAGGAGTTGGGCCGATGGTTGGGCCGCAGCAGGAACGGAGACACCACCCAGAAAACAAAGGTCGGGTCTCCGTTCGGAAGGGACACATATTTACAATGTTACAGTTCCCCCCCTCCCCCCCCACATACACACATAGTACACAACCACAAAAACACCACATCACAACTACAATTAAGATAAAAAAACAACAAAAACACAAAGACAAATGGACCGCAGGTGAGCCGCAGTTGCTATGGCAGCGCCGCCATTTAAAGATGACTTTAAAGCTGGTGTGCCTTGGGTGGGGGAGGGATGGGGAGAGGGGGGATGCAGGGGTTATTTGAAGTTCTATAAGTCAATATTCATACCACTAGGCTGTAAGCTGCCCAAGCAAAATATGAGATGCTGTTCCTCAAATTTGCGTTTAGCTACACTCTGACAATGGAGGAGGCCTAGGTCAGAAAGGCCAGTGTGGGAATGGGAGGGGAATTAAAGTGTTTGGCAACCGGGAGATCAGGTAGGTCCAGGCGGACTGAGCGAAGGTGTTCAGCGAAACCATCGCCCAATCTACGTTTGGTCTCCCCGATGTTTCAGAGTCCGTCCACCTCTTGAACAACGGATACAGTAGATGAGGTTGGAGGAAGTGCAAGTGAACCTGTGCCTAACCTAACCAGCCAAAGGGAGAACCTTCTAAATTGAGCTGCAGCAAGAGATTTATGTCGGGAATTGTTTTCAACTTAACCTCGGAAACATAGAATGTGAATAGAAAAAACAGCAGATGCTGGAAATCTGCAATTTTTTAAAAAACAGCAAATACGGTAATTACTCAGGAGATCAGGTAATACCTGTGGAAAGAAGAAAAATAATGTTTTAGATCCAGGACCCTTGGGCAGAGTGGTGAAAGGGAGCAAAGCAATTTGTTTTCAGTAGCCAGAGATGTTGGGACAACAATTGAGGGAATATTTCTGTAAGGGTGAGACCAAATGGGTCATTTTGAAGGAGATAATGCTCCTTTATCTGTATACTGTATGGGCGTCCGTCCATCTGCAGGAGATGTGGGGGGGCTTGGCGTTGTCTTGCTTGGAGAGGGGGATTTTTCACCTGTGGTTACATCTCACTGTGCCCAGCAAGGATGAAGTGTCCTCTCCACCTGGGCAGGTAAATGGGAATACAGACTTGCCCAACATCTGCATTCCCCTCTCCACCTGCTAGGCTGACTCCAGAGGAGGGCGTGGCTGCTACGTCTGGGGCTACTCGGTTGCAGGAGTTGCCGGAAGGCGGACACACGAGGGGTCAGCTGACGTTCTCTAGGGACTCCAGCTCCAGTGACTTTGGCTCTCCAGAGCCTTACCCACAAGGCAGCTGGGTGCTATTTAACCCATTGTTGGGACCTGGTTGATGGACGTCAGGATGTGTGGAGCCTGCACGTCGCATCTCTGGGGGCCAGAGCTCCCGCGCAGTTTAGCCTGGGACTGAAGGTGGCCGCAGTTACCATGTGTTGCCACGAGGAGGCACTGCGAGAGTCTTGATGATGTAGAGGTTGTGTACTGGCAGGGGGAGGCTCACCCACTCTGCTCCCTTTTTCACAAAAATTGCTAGCCAATGGCATCTAGATTTATGCCAGGGCACTAGACACATGCAACACCCTGTGGCTCACGCCACCAACACAATGTGGGACACATATAGATACATAGACAATAGGTGCAGGAGGAGGCCATTCAGCCCATCGAGCCAGCACCGCCATTCAATGTATAAGAAAATAACTGCAGATGCTGGTACAAATCGAAGGTATTTATTCACAAAATGCTGGAGTAACTCAGCAGGTCAGGCAGCATCTCGGGAGAGAAGGAATGGGTGACGTTTCGGGTCAAGAAGGGTCTCGACCCGAAACGTCACCAATTCCTTCTCTCCCGAGATGCTGCCTGACCTGCTGAGTTACTCCAGCATTTTGTGAATAAATACCGCCATTCAATGTGATCGTGGCTGATCATCCACAATCAATACCCTGTTCCTGCCTTCTACCCATATCCCTTGATTCCACTAGCCATAAAAGCTCTATCTAACACTCTTTTGAATGCATCCAGTGATTTTGCCTCCACTGCCTTCTGAGGCAGAGAATTCCACAGATTCACAACTCTCTGAGTGAAAAAGTTTTTCCTCATCTCCATTCTAAATGCCCTACCCCTTATTCTTAAACTGTGCCCCTTGTTCTGGACCCCTCCAACATTGGGAACATGTTTCCTGTATCTAGCGTGTCCAACCCCTTAAGAAGGGAGAAGGTACAAACTCCACACAGACAGCACCAACAGTCATGATCGAACCCGGGTCTCTGGCGATGTAAGGCAGCAACTCTACTGCTGCGCCACCGTGCCGTTATGTTCAACAGTAGCTCTCTACAGGAGTGTGGGTCACATTGGCATGGTCGCAATCGTGCCACTCTCTTTTGGTGAACTTGTATGGACTTTACCTTCTAATGTGTTCCAGCTCGATTCCTGTGCTTTAATTCCCATTACTTCCATCTTCCGCACTTCTACTCCAGTATTAGGCATTTATTGTTCACTATATGGTCTCCTCTACAATGGGAAAACCAGATTCTGATCAGACGATTGATTTGCTTGGCACCGAGGTTCAGTCACAAGGAGTGAACTTCAGTTTCCGCTTGCCTTCTCCATCGCTCTCCCAGTTTGATCTTTTAATCTGTGTCCTCTGTGATTCTGGTTTGGCTTTTCCATGTCTACCAGTAAAGCGCTGCCTCTGGACATGTTATCATGCCCTCGAGGATCAGAGGACATAGGCTTAAGGTGAAGGGGAAAAGATTAAATAGGAATCTGAGGGGTAGCTTTTTCACACAGAGGGTGGTGGGTGTATGGAACGAGCTGCCAGGTGGTGCAGCGGTAGAGTTGCTGCCTTACAGCGAATGCAGCGCCGGAGACTCAGGTTCGATCCTGACTGCGGGTGCTGTCTGTACGGAGTTTGTACGTTCTCCCCGTGACCTGTGTGGGTTTTCTCCGAGATCTTTGGTTTCCTCCCACACTCCAAAGCCGTAGAGGTTTGTAGGTTAATTGGCTTAGTAAATGTAAAAATTGCCCCTAGTGTGTGTAGGATAGTGTTTTAGTGTGCGGGGATCGCTGGGCGGCACGGACCCGGTGGGCCGAAGGGCCTGTTTCCGCGCTGTATCTCTAAACTTCTATGAATCCAATGATACGTCTCTCATCCCATTTATTTTTTTTTTAAAATAAATTTTATTGGAGATAGGTACATCTTTACAGTCATACATTTTTAAATTGATACTATTGTCAATTATTGTTATATTGTCTCCAATACCTTTTACCCCCTTTTTTTTAAACTAGATAGAGCTAAAGAAATAGATGAAGTAGAGAAGGAAAAGAGAGAGAAACAAAATAAAAACAAAAACAAAAACAAATTATAAAGATAAGGACAAAGTTAGTTAAAGAAGAGTGGAGAAATTTATTAAAATAACAACAACTTCATTCGAGATATATTCGTACATTTCAAAGTATAGCATTTCATCCATTCTTCCGTCCGAGTGCTAGTCAGGCTCCTGTGCTGAACCATTCTGACCCTTTAAGTAATCCATAAAAGGGGACCATATTCCAATGAATAGTTCCCGTTTGTCCAACAGGGAAAATCTGATTCTTTCCACGTTTAAGGTCTCCGTCATTTCTACAATCCACATTTTGATTGTGGGGACCGTTGGGCCTTTCCAAAATTTTAGAATTAATTTTTTTCCTGTTATTAAACTGTAATCCATAAAGTTTCTTTGTATTGTTCTAAATGTTTGATTTAATTCTAATATTCCGAGTATAATTAATTTTGGATCTGGGTCCAATTGTGTGCTGGTTACTTTAGATATTATGCTAAAAATATTTACCCAGAATTTTTTAATTTTTATACAGTTTACATACATATGAAATAATGTAGCTTCTAAATGTTGACATTTATCACATTTAGGTGAAATATTTTGGAAAATTTTATGTAGTTTTGTTTTTGAATAGTGTAACCTATGTATTACTTTAAATTGTATTAGAGAATGTCTGGCGTTTAGTGAACACTGATATATCTGTTGCAAACTTTCTTCCCAAGTATCTTTCGTAATTACTTGGTTTAATTCTTTTTCCCATTTTTGTCTGTATAAATCCGTGGAGGGAATGTCACTGTCTAATAAGATATTATATATATAAGATATTAATTTTTCTGTATTAGGATGTTTGTTCCAACATTCATCAAGAATTTCTGAATTTCTAATTCGAAAATTTTGGGAGTTCGATTTTACATAATCTCTAAGTTGAAGATATCTGAAATAATCATTTCCACGAAGACCATAAGTCTGTTGCAACTCCTGAAATGTCAGAAAGGTGCCTTCCTTATAAAGCTGTCCCATATTTTTAATTCCATAATCCTTCCATTGTGTAAAACCCCCGTCTACCCATGAAGGCCTAAACAAAGGATTATTCACAATTGGAAGAGAAAGTGATAAATTATCTAATTTTAATGTCTTTTTTAATTGTTTCCAAATTCGTGTAGCACTAAATATTATAGGGTTTCCCCTATAAATTTTTTTATTTAATTTAGACGTGGCGAATAATATCGAACCAATATCAAAAGGTAAACAATCTTCCTTTTCCATTTTTAACCAGTCTGGTTGATGATCTATTTCTTCCAACCAGAAATTCATATTTTTAATATTGACTGCCCAGAAATAAAACAAAAAATTGGGTAAAGCCAGGCCTCCATTTATTTTTGATTTACACAAGTGTCTTTTGTTTATCCTATGATTCTTGTAATCCCAGATAAAATCATTAACAATAGAGTCCAATTTTTTAAAAAAGTTTTTTGTCAGATATATCGGAATTGTCTGAAAAAGGTATAATATTTGCGGTAAAAAAATCATTTTTATGGCATTAATTTTCCCAACCATTGAGATAGGGAGTGTTTTCCAATATTGAATATTCTTATGTAATTTGTCCAGTAATGGGTGGAAATTTGCTTTAAATAATGATGTATATATCTTAGTTACATAGATACCTAGATATTTAAATTTTTCATTTACTATTTTAAATGGAAATTGTTGTATTATCTGTTTATTACGTTCTCTTATTGGCATAATTTCACTTTTTTCCCAATTTATTCTGTATCCTGAAAATGAACCAAATTGGGTTATTAGCTTTAATAAGTTTGGGATACTAATTTCTGGTTTTGTAATGTAAATTAATACGTCATCTGCATATAGAGAAATTTTATTCACTGTGTCCTTTGTGTTATATCCATATATTTCCGGATGCCCCCTAACTCTTTCTGCCAGTGGCTCAATAGCAAGCGCAAATAATAATGGGGATAACGGGCATCCTTGTCTACAACCTCTAGATAGGCTAAATTTCGATGACAACCTTTGGTTTGTAAATATTCTGGCCGTGGGATTTGTATATAACAGTTTTATCCATGTACAGAATTTCTCCCCTAGCTGCATATTTTCCATCACCGAAAATAAATAAGACCATTCAACCTGATCAAATGCTTTTTCAGCATCAAGTGAGATTATTGCTAGATCTTCATTAATAATTCTCTTGGAAAATATAATATTGAATAATCTTCTTAGATTATAGTATGAGTATCGTTTCTGAATGAAGCCTGTTTGGTCAGGGTGTATTAATTTATTCATCACTGTACTTAATCTATACGCTAGTATTTTAGTTAAAATTTTTTGATCTGTATTTAAAAGTGCAATTGCTCTGTATGATCCCGGATCTTCCGGATCTTTATCAGCTTTAGGAATGAGTGTTATTATAGATTCATTTAGAGTGTCCGGAAGTTTCTGTTGAGTATATATATACTCATACAGTCTATGTAAACGTGGGCTAAGCAAATCATGAAATTTTTTATAAAATTCGGAGCCTAAACCATCTGGTCCTACTGCTTTACCATTTTTTAAAGAACCAATAGACTCCTCAATATCCTTTGTCGTAATCTCCCTTTCTAATACTTCTCTATCGTTTGAATCTAAACCTTTTAAATTACATCCCATTTAGTGTGGAAAATGCACAAAAACACAAGATGGTGGAAATATTCACAGGTCACGCCGTTGGGAGAGAAACCACATGAATATTTAAGGTCAAAATCCCCTCCCTCACAAATTGAAAGGGGACAAATGAAGCTGGTAAAGCTGCAAGGTTTGTAAAGCCCGTAAGGTACGGGCTTGTCACTGAAAGTATAAAACTGAGGTAACCATTGGATAACACAGAGATACAAGAAACTGCAGGTGCTAGAATCTTGAGCAAAAACAAAGTACTGGAGCGCCACACCAGATCAGGAGGCATTGATGGAGAGAAATAGACCAACGGCCTTTTGGATTAGACCTTCCCCAAAGCGAGGTGCATGGTTCCTTGACGGCCGAGTCGCAGGTAGATAAGGTAGTCAAAAAAGCTTCATCAGTCAGAGTACTGAGTGTAGAAGTTGGGTCATGTTGTAGTTGTATAAGACGTTGGTGAGACCACATTTAGAGTGTTGTGTTCAGTTCAGGGCACCATGTTGTAGGAAAGATATTTTCAAGCTGGAAAGGGTTCAGAGACGATTTACGAGGATGTTGCCAGGACTAGAGGGTGTGAGCTATAGGGAGAGGTTGAGTAGGCTGGGTCTCTATTCCTTAGAGAGCAGGAGGATGAGGGGTGATCTTATAGAGGTGTACAAAATCATGAGAGGAATAGATTGGGTAGATGCACAGAGTCTCTTGCCCAGAGTAGGAGAATTGAGGACCAGAGGACATAGGTTCAAGGTGAAGGAGAAAAGGTTTAATAAGAATCCGAGGGGTAGCTTTTTCACACAGAGGGTGGTGGGTGTATGGAACAAGCTGCCAGAGGAGGTAGTTGAGGCTGGGACTATCCCAATGTTTAAGAAGCAGTTAGACAGGTACATGGATAGGAAAATAAACTGCAGATGCTGCATAAAATCGAAGGTAGACACAAAATGCAGGAGTATCTCAACGGGTCAGGCAGCATCTCGGGAGAGAAGGAATGGGCGACGTTTTGGGTCGAGACCCTTCTTCAGACTGAATTTTAGATTAGTTTAGCTCCCGACACTCAATGTTTCCGACATTTTACCTCCGGACAGTCTAGGTCCGGAGGTCCCTGGGCACAGCCTGACGGAGGTTGCGTGGCAACCCGCCTCCCGGCCCGGGCGACCGCCATTGGTGCAGCGGGAACACGTGGCCGCTGGCTGGGTGAGGTCACCTGGGGCGCGGGGTGGTGACGTCACCTTGTCCCGTATTTGGGAGTGAGATAGTTGGCACCACTATGTTCGGCACAGAAACAGTGGGCCAAAGTCATTGAAACGTCACCTATTCCATCTCTCCTGAGATACTGTCTGACCTGCTGAGTTACTCCAGCATTTTGTGAAATAAATACCTTCGATTTGTACCAGCATCTGCAGTTATTTTCTTACACTACTTTAATGCTGACATATTCTTGTTGCAATGTCTGCATATTATATGCCTCCTCTGCCTTGGGAGCCTGTGTAATAGACAGTAATTTAGAATTATTTTACACAGTTTGTGCAGAATTATGACTGCTTGCATTTTTATCTTCAATCTATTCTCGAATTAATTCCAAAATGACATTGGCTTCCTTTTATCCGATTTACGATTTTTCAACAAAGTTAATTTGGTGTCAGTACCAATTTATCAGTTAGTTTCATCTAAAATTTCATTTAGCTTGACAATCTAAGCCATCATTTGAAGAAATCTTGGGTAGGCCTGTGCAGCTACGATGAAACAACGATGCTTACAACTGGTGTAGTCACAAGCAAGACGCAGTGTTTCAACTTGCTATTAGTGCAGTGAATACAGTGAAAGGAAGACAAACCAGTCTTGCTGGGAATAAAGTGTTTAGGTTCTTTGAAAACACATTGGCTTAAAAAAAAGATAGGCACAGAATGCTGGAGTAACTCAGCGGGACAGGCAGGGACAATCAAGGACGATAATCTCTGGAGGGAAGAAATGGGTGACGTTTCGGGTCAATAGACAATAGACAATAGACAATAGACAATAGACAATAGGTGCAGGAGTAGGCTATTCGGCCCTTCGAGCCAGCACCGCCATTCAATGTGATCATGGCTGATCATTCTCAATCAGTACCCCGTTCCTGCCTACTCCCCATACCCCCTGACTCCGCTATCCTTAAGAGCTCTATCTAGCTCTCTCTTGAATGCATTCAGAGAATTGGCCTCCACTGCCTTCTGAGGCAGAGAATTCCACAGATTCACAACTCTCTGACTGAAAAAGTTTTTCCTCATCTCAGTTCCCTTATTCTTAAACTGTGACCCCTTGTTCTGGACTCCCCCAACATTGGGAACATGTTTCCTGCCTCAAAGGGTCAAAGCCCTTCTTCAGACTGAGAGCCAGGGGTAAGAGAAACTAGAGATATGGATGGGTACATAGAGGATGTAAGGTGTGAAAACGACAGGTCAAAGCAGACGATGATCAATGTAGAATTTATTTTGTTGGTCGAGGGAAAGGTGATGACAATGCATACACAATTAATGAGGAGGACAATGAAACTAGTCGGAGAACTAGGGTGGGGGAGGGACAGAGAGAGAGGGAAAGCAAGGGTTACTTGAAGCTAGAGAAATCAATATTCATACCGCTGAAGTCTGAAGAACCATCTCGACCCACAACATCACCCATTCTTTCTCTCCAGAGATGTTGCCTGTCCCGCTGAGTTACTCCAGCATTTTGTGTCTATCTTCGGTGTAAACTAGCATCTGCAGTTCCTTCCTACACATTGGATTAAAAAAAGTTGGTGAATGTAAATTCACATCACTTAATGACGTAATAAAAAAGTGATCAATGAGTTTCAGTGAAACAGGAATTCCAATTCAATGCTAACCAGAGAGGTGTGACATATCCAATATTGTTTATTGCAAACTGTGCCAAATATACTGTGTCCTAAGACAAAAAGAGAACCAGAACTGAAAAAAAATGAGTCTGGGAATATTGTTTATTTTAGTTTAGTTTAGAGATATAGCGTGGAAACAGATCCTTTGGCCCACAGAGACCGCGCCGACCAGCGATCCCCACACGTTAACAACATCCTACACACACGAGGGACAATTTACATTTGCACCAAGCCAATTAACCTACAAACCTGTAGGTATTTTGACTGTGGGTGGAAACCAAAGATCCCGGAGAAAACTCACACAGGTCACGGGCAGAACGTACAAACTCCGTATAAACAGAACCTGGGTCTCTGGCCCTGCAAGGCACCAACTCTACTGCTGCGCTACCGTGCCGCCCCTATTGTGTTCGACTACATTACACCTGTATTTGTATTACCAAAATAAGACTGTAGTTTAAAAGTATATATCGTTGGAAAGTAACTGTTAATCAATATCATATGAGGAAAGATTGGAAAAGACTGGAATTTAGAAGGATGAGAGGTAGATCTTGTGGAAACGATCTTGTAGAAAGCGGGGTGAGCTGTCCGTGGGGGAATGTTGCCGACTGGCCCACTGCAGACTGCAGGAGTGCGTGCTGAGGGACGCACTGAAGCTTGGTGCAGCCAACGCCAAGGCTCTGTGGGGTAGGACCACAGTCTAGGGGGCTTCCGCTGCTGGACATGGAGGGCAGGGTGTGGTGGAGACACCCCTCAAAATAAGGGAAGGGATCCCATGCCAGTGGGCCACATGAGTGGCAAGGGTGGGGGTAGTTTTGTGTAATTGGTATTGAATATCTGTATTAAATGTATGTATAGCCTCCGAGAATGTAGGATGGAGTTTTGGAAGGAACACGTTTTGTACATATTTATTTCTTGAATAAAGTATTTTTTGATAATTAAAAAAAAAGTTGTACAAACAAGGAGATGCCTTGTCGAAACAAAGGTATCTTTTCCTGAACAAAAGTGCCTTTTCGAGAAAAAAGTTCCTTGTCGCTGCCCATATTCTGCATACAAGTCATAGCTGGTTGCTCGGTCCCTGGTGTGGTCCCAGGTCTCAGGTCTGTCCAGTCGTTGGTCTGTCCAGGTCTAGTGAGAACTGTATGCTCTCCCTCCCAGTGTCTGGCTCCTCCCAGTCCCTATGCCCATATATATATATATACCACCCTGTATATCTAACGACCGCCCCCAAGAGTCCAAAATAATACGGCAAGATATATCTATATTTTCCAATGTTCAATAGATTCAGGATCAGTTCCTGTGGATTGGAGGACAGCTAATGTTATCCCACTTTTCAAGAAAGGAGCGAGAGAGAAAATGGGGAATTATAGACCAGTTAGCCTGACATCGGTGTTGGGAAAGATGCTGGAGACAATTATTAAAGAGGTAATAACGGTGCATTTGGATAGCGGTAAAAGGATACGTCCAAGTCAGCATGGATTTATGAAAGAGAAATCATGGTTGACTAATCTTCTGGAATCTTTTGAGGACGTGACAAGCAAAATGGATGAAGGGGAGCCAGTGGATGTAGTGTGTCTAGACTTTCAGAAAGCTTTTGATAAGGTCCCGCACGGGAGATTGGTGAGCAAAATTAGAGCACATGGTATTGGGGGTAGGGTGTTGACATGGATAGAAAATTGGTTGGCAGACAGGAAGCAAAGAGTAGGAGTAAACGGGTCCTTTTCAGAATGGCAGGCAGTGGCGAGTGGAGTGCCGCAAGGCTCGGTGTTGGGGCCGCAACTGTTTACCATATATATTAATGATTTGGAAGAGGGAATTAGAAGCAACACTAGCAAGTTTGTGGATGACACAAAGCTGGGTGGCAGTGTGAACTGCAAAGAGGATGTTAGGAGGTTGCAGGGTGACTTGGACAGGTTGAGTGAGTGGGCAGATGCGTGGCTGATGCAGTATAATATAGATAAATGTGAGGTTATCCACTTTGGCGGCAAAAACAAGGAGGCAGATTATTATCTCAATGGAGTTAGGTTAGGTAAGGGGGAGGTGCTTCGAGACCTGGGTGTCCTTGTACACCAGTCACTGAAAGTTGGCGTGCAGGTACAGCAGTCAGTGAAGAAAGCTAATGGAATGTTGGCCTTCATAACAAGAGGATCTCATTATAGGAGTAAAGAGGTTCTTCTGCAGTTGAATAGGAGCCTGGTAAGACCACATTTGGAGTATTGTGTACAGTTTTGGTCTCCTAAGTTGAGGAAGGACATCCTTGTAATTGAGGCAGTGCAGCGTAGGTTCACGAGATTGATCCCTGGGATGGCGGGACTGTCATATGAGGAAAGATTGAAAAGACTAGGCTTGTATTCACTGGTGTTTAGAAGGATGAGAGGGGATCTTATAGAAACATATAAAATTATAAAAGGACTGGACAAGCTAGATGCAGGAAAAATGTTCCCAATGTTGGGCGAGTCCAGAACCAGGGGCCACAGTCTTAGAATAAAGGGGACGCCATTTAAAACTGAGGTGAGAAAAAACTTTTTCACCCAGAGGGTTGTGAATTTGTGGAATTCTCTGCCACAGAGGGCAGTGGAGGCCAAATCACTGGATGGATTTAAGAGAGAGTTAGATAGAGCTTTTGGGGGCTAGTGGAATCAAGGCATATGGGGAGAAGGCAGGCACGGGTTATTGATTGGGGACGATCAGCCATGATCACAATGAATGGTGGTGCTGGCTCGAAGGGACGAATGGCCTCCCCCTGCACCTATTTTCTATGTTTCTATGTTTCTATCTAGACAAAATAATATAATATGCCAACAGTAGCTGGTCTAAACATAAATGGCTCCAATAGCTGGATTGAAATTCAAAGAAAATCAGCTACCAGTGCACTGCAAACAGGATAATGCTCTGCTTCTAGCTCAAAGCAGAATCCAGCCACCACAGTTGAGCTGTTTCTCAAAAGACATTTGGGTGGCACGGTGGCGCAGCGGTAGAGTTGCTGCCTTACAGCACTTGCAGCGCCAGAGACCCGGGTTCCATCCCAACTACGGGTGCTGTCTGTACAGAGTTTGTATGTTCTCCCCGTGACCTGCGTGGGTTTTCTCCAAGATCTTTGGTTTCCTCCCACACTCCAAAGACATGTTTGCTTGTAAGTTAATTGGCTTGGTTCAAGTGTAAATTGTCCCTAGTGTGTGTAGGATAGTGCTAATGTGCGGGGATCGCTGGTCGATGCGGATTCAGTGAGCCAAAGGGCCTGTTTCCGCGCTGTATCCATCAATGCTGCTAGTTTCTTTCTCCAATCAATGCCTCTGGTCCCTTAGAAGATTGTGAAAATTTGATTTGACTATAAGTACTCTCTTGAACTTGTACAGGTGTCCAGGAGAGGGTACACTGAAGAAGGGTCTCAACCCGAAACATCACCCATTCCTTCTACCCAGAGGAGCTGCCTGTCCCGCTGAGTTACTCCAGCATTTTGTGTCCACCTTTGATTGCATCATAGCCTGGTTTGGCAACTTGATCGTCCATGATTCAAGGCGATTATAGTTACTGGCCAGTACATCACAGGTCAGTACATCACACATCCCCACCCTCAAAGGGATCTATAGGGGGCTCTGCTCAAAAAGGCAGAGAATATTATCAAAGACCCTCATTATCCAGGCTACACTCTCATTTCACTCCTACCATCTCCTCCAATATGGAGCCAGCTTCAAGAATGGCTTCTTCCAAACAACCATGAGGCTCATGAACACCACACAATATTCACCTTAATTAGGAACATTGTTAGTATTAGAAACATAGAAACATAGAAAATAGGTGCAGGAGGAGGCCATTTGGCCCTTCAAGCCAGCACCACCATTCTCTGTGATCATGGCTGATCATCCACAATCAGTAACCCGTGTCTGCCTTCTCCCCATATCCCTTGATTCCGCTAGCCCCTAGAGCTCTATCTAACTCTCTTTTAAATTCATCCAGTGAATTGGCCTCCACTGCCTTCTGTGGCAGAGAATTCCACAGATTCACATTCAAGAGTCAAGAGTCAAGAGAGTCAATTAATATATAGTAAACAGAAACTTTCAATAAATTAATAACCACGACCTAAAGGGCAACCAAAGATAATTCATAAATTTCAAGAGAGACTCAAATCTCTTTATTGTCATTTTATTTTTATTGTCATATGTCCCAAATAGAACAATGAAATTCTTACAGGTACCACTGTATGTTTCTTTTTTTTTTTTTCCTAATCAGATGTGCAGCACTTTGGTCAACGTGGGTTGTTTTTAAATGTGCTATACAAATAAAATTGACTTGACTTGACTTGACTTGCAGCAGCACAAATGAATGTGTAAACATAGTACACTGTAAACAGTATAATAAACGAGAGAGAAAAAAGTTCAGTGTGTGTTTATACATATAGAAATATATATATACAAATCATGTATATATATATATATATATATAAACATAACACAAAAAGTAAGGAAATTTGTGTTTGGTAGATTATTTCTTTGTTGTAACAATGCTTCTTAGCAATAAATTTTATACCGTTGAAAAGCCTGTTTATTTCCCTTTTAAATGGTGCCACATTTGTAAGGAACATGCATTTGTGGGATGAGCAGCAGAGCTGAGTATATGGGTTGCGCCCATGAAAAATTTGCCAAATCTTCTCTGCCAATGCCAAACAGCTTATTCTGCCATTGACTCTTGTTCGGTGTTGTTTGGGGAATTGGATGATTGAAGTCTGAAGAAACAAGACATATTGGCAATATAACAATTTATTCATTTAATAAACAGGAGCCTCAGTAGCGTGTGGAAGAACCATACACAGCCACAACAGCCTGGCACCTCCTCCTCATGCTGGTCACCAGCCTGGTCACACACTGTTGTGGGATGGCATCCCATTCTTCAACCAGCATTTGTCGCAAGACAGCCAACGTGGTTGTGTTGGTCACTCTGGCACGAACAGCACGCCCAAGCTGATCCCACAAGTGATCAATGGGGTTGAGGTCAGGACTGCTGGCAGGCCATTCCATCCTCTCCACTCCCAAATTCTGGAGGTAGTCTCTGAGAAACCCTGCTCTGTGGGGGCGAGCATTGTCATCTTGGAGCATTGTCATCTTGTCAGACTGTGGAGATATGGGATTGCCACTGGTTGCAGAATCTCATCTCGATATCTCTCTGCATTGAGATTGCCTCCAATGATGACAAGCCTCGTTTTTCCAGTGAGGGAGATGCCGCCCCACACCATCACACTGCCTCCACCAAAAGATGTTACTCTATCGGTGCAGCAATCAGCATAGCGTTCTCCGCGTCTTCTCCACACTTTGACCCTATGATCCAACTGCCGTGGGCAGAATCTGGACTCATCGCTGAACATAACGTTCCTCCACATGTTCAGGTTCCAGTGCACGTGTTGTCGACATCAGCGCAAACGGGCCTGACGGTGAAGGGCAGTCATGGCAGGCCTCCTGGCAGCCCTATGAGACCGGAGATCGGCTGCGTGCAGTCTGTTCCGAATTGTCTGGGCAGAGAGCCGTCGGCCATATTGTCCTGCAAACCTTGACTGCAAATCTGTGGAAGACAGCCTACGGTTCCTAAGTGCTGACAGGGTGAGGAAACGGTCTTCTTCGGGTGTCGTCTTCTTGGGACGCCCACTTCGCAGCCTGTCTCTGACATCCCCCGTTATATGGAACTTGGGCTTCACTTTGGAGATGGTACTAGGGCTCACTCCAAATAATGCCGTAACTTGGTTTTGCGGAACACCAGCTTGAAGTTGCCCTATCGCACGGGCCCTATCCAGATCAGTCAAACGTGGCGTGCCGATTCTTGGAGCAGACACCTACTGACCACTGTAGCAGGGCCCATGCTCACAGATGCTGCCAATCAGGTGCCAATCAGGCACCTGACTGTCAGCACCTGGGGGTACCAGAAGCTCAAAACAAGAGTCAATAGCAACAGCAGAATAAGCTGTTTGGCATTGGCAGAGAAGATTTGGCAAATTTTTCATGGGCGCAACCCATATACTCAGCTCTGCTGCTCATCCCACAAATGCATGTTCCTTACAAATGTGGCACCATTTAAAAGGGAAATAAACAGGCTTTCCAACGGTATAAAATTTATTGCCAAGAAGCATTGTTACAACAAAGAAATAATCTACCAAACACAAATTTCCTTACTTTTTGTGCTATGTTTATATATATATATATATATATATATATATATATATATATATATATATATATATGTATACACACACACACACATCTGTACACACAAAGACAAACAATAATAGTGCTGCTGCAATAATTTTAAATATAGTTATCTTCTCGGATATATATAGATTTTTTTATTTTTTTAAACTATTTTAAAAATTATTGCAGCAGCACTATTATTGTTTGTCTTTGTGTGTCCAAATGTGTGTGTGTGTGTGTGTGTGTGTGTGTGTGTGTGTGTGTGTGTGTGTGTGTGTGTGTGTGTGTGTATACATACAAATATATATATATATATATATATATATACACACACACATGCATTTGTGCACACAAAGACAAACAATAATTTTTTAAATAGTTATCTTCTCAGAAAGAGGAAAGCAGTGATTAAGAAAATAACTGCAGATGCTGGTACAAATCGATTTATTCACAAAATGCTGGAGTAACTCAGCGGGTCAGGCAGCATCTCAGGAGAGAAGGAATGGGTGACGTTTCGGGTCGAGACCCTTCTTCAGACTGATGTCAGGGGGGCGGGACAAAGGAAGGATATAGGTGGAGACAGGAAGATAGAGGGAGATCTGGGAAGGAGGAGGGGAAGAGAGGGACAGAGGAACTATCTAAAGTTGGAGAAGTCGATGTTCATACCGCTGGGCTGCAAGCTGCCCAGGCGAAATATGAGGTGCTGTTCCTCCAATTTCCGGTGGGCCTCACTATGGCACTGGAGGAAGCCCATGACAGAAAGATCAGACTGGGAATGGGAGAGGGAGTTGAAGTGCTCGGCCACCGGGAGATCAGTTTTGTTAATGCGGACCGAGCGCAGGTGTTCAGCGACCGTGTTCGGTGACCGTGCCGACCCACACCGCTCCACCGCCCAGCAGCAGGTCACAGCCGTCGCTGTACCCGGCCCCCGGGACCAACAACAGGCTGCAGCTCCACCCGGCCCACAGACACCGCGCTGGGCCCACAGACACCGCGTTGGGCCCACACACACCGCGCTGGGCCCACAGACACCGCGTTGGGCCCACACACACCGCGCTGGGCCCACACACACCGCGCTGGGCCCACACACACCGCGCTGGGCCCACACACACCGCGCTGGGCCCACACACACCGCGCTGGGCCCACAGCCACTGCGCTGGGCCCACACACACCGCGCTGGGCCCACACACACCGCGCTGGGCCCACACACACACCGAGCTGGGCCCACACACACCGCGCTGGGCCCACAGACACCGCGTTGGGCCCACACACACCGCGCTGGGCCCACACACACCGCGCTGGGCCCACACACACCGCGCTGGGCCCACACACACCGCGCTGGGCCCACACACACCGCGCTGGGCCCACAGCCACTGCGCTGGGCCCACACACACCGCGCTGGGCCCACACACACCGAGCTGGGCCCACACACACACCGAGCTGGGCCCACACACACCGCGCTGGGCCCACACACACTGCGCTGGGCCCACACACACCGCGCTGGGCCCACACACACCGAGCTGGGCCCACACACACCGCGCTGGGCCCACACACACCGAGCTGGGCCCACACACACCGCGCTGGGCCCACACACACCGCGCTGGGCCTACACACACCGCGCTGGGCCCACACACACCACGCTGGGCCCACACACACCACGCTGGGCCCACAGACACCGCGCTGGGCCCACACACACCGCGCTGGGCCCACAGACACTGCGCTGGGCCCACACACACCGCGCTGGGCCCACACACACCACGCTGGGCCCACACACACCGCGCTGGGCCCACACACACCGCGTTGGGCCCACACACACCGCGCTGGGCCCACAGCCCCCACCAGGCAGAGCCCCACAGCACCGCTGGCTCCTACTGCCCACCCTCTACTACAGGTAACTGCAGCAGGGGTTCCACTGGGTCTCCCCCTTCCCCCTCCAGCCAGGTGACCCCCAGTACTCCCCACATCGGTCCTCATGCCCCCCTCTGCCCAGCTAACCCACCACCCCCCCACCATACATCCCCTCCACCTGCCCCCCTGCCTCCATCCGACCCCAACCCCCACCATTACCGGGTGTTCACCATCTCCCTTGACCTCCCCCTTTCAGACACCGAACGGTCGGTCCTCAGCAGAGGCCTTACCTTTGTTCCCCACCTATCCCTGGACCATGACCCCACCGATAAACACCAGACCTTTATCAGCAGCACCATCATGGACCTCACCATCTCCGGCGATCTACCCCCCAGTGCCTCCAAACTTATCGTTCCCCAACCCCGCACGGCCCGATTCTACCTCCTACCCAAAATCCATAAACAGAACTGTCCCGGCAGACCCATTGTCTCTGCCTGCTCATGCCCCACCGAACTTATCTCTACCTACCTCGACTCCATCCTATCCCCCCTGGTCAAGTCCCTCCCCACCTACGTCCAAGACACCTCACACGCTCTCCATCTCCTGGATAACTTCCGGTTCCCAGGCCCCCACTCCCTCATCTTCACCATGGATGTCCAGTCACTCTACACTTCCATCCCCCACAAGGATGGTCTCGAAGCCCTCCGTTTCTTCCTCGACCGTAGAACCAGCCAATCCCCATCGACCAACACTCTCCTGCGCCTAGCAGAGCTGGTTCTTACCCTCAACAACTTCTCATTTGACTCCTCCCACTTCCTCCAAACCAGAGGCATTGCTATGGGCACTCGCATGGGCCCTAGCTACGCCTGCCTCTTTGTCGGGTACGTCGAACAATCCCTGTTCCAGACGTACACTGGCCCCATCCCCGAACTCTACCTCCGCTACATCGACGACTGCATTGGTGCTATCTTTTGCACCCATGCAGAACTCACTGACTTCATACACTTCACCTCCAATTTCCATCCTGCCCTTAAATATACCTGGACTATCTCTGACATCTCCCTCCCGTTTCTGGACCTCACCATCTCCATCACAGGAGACAGACTAGTGACAGACATTTACTACAAACCCACCGACTCGCACAGCTATCTGGACTACACTTCTTCCCACCCGGTCCCCTGCAAAAAGTCTATCCCCTACTCCCAATTCCTCCGTCTACGCCGCATCTGCGCCCGGGATGAGGTGTTTCACACTAGGGCTTCCGAGATGTCCTCGTTCTTCAGAAAACGGGGCTTCCCCTCCTCCATTATAGATGAGGCTCTCACTAGGGTCTCTTCTACATCCCGCAACTCCGCTCTTGCTCCCCCTCCCCCCACTCGCAACAAGGACAGAATCCCCCTCGTTCTCAGCTTCCACCCCACCAGCCAGCGGATCCAACATATCATCCACCAACATTTCCGTCACCTACAACGGGACCCCACCACTGGCCATATCTTCCCATCCCCTCCCCTCTCTGCGTTCCGCAGAGACCGTTCCCTCCGTAACTCCCTGGTCCACTCGTCCCTTCCCACCCAAACCACCCCATCCCCGGGCACTTTCCCCTGCAACCGCACGAGATGCAACACCTGTCCCTTTACCTCCCCCCTCAACTGCATCCAAGGACCCAAACAGTCTTTCCAGGTGAGACAAAGGTTCACCTGCACCTCCTCCAACCTCATCTATTGCATCCGCTGCTCTAGATGTCAACTGATCTATATCGGCGAAACCAAGCGCAGGCTCGGCGATCGCTTCGCTGAACACCTGCGCTCGGTCCGCATTAACAAAACTGATCTCCCGGTGGCCGAGCACTTTAACTCCCCCTCCCATTCCCAGTCTGACCTTTCTGTCATGGGCCTCCTCCAGTGCCATAGTGAGGCCCACCGGAAATTGGAGGAGCAGCACCTCATATTTCGCCTGGGCAGTTTGCAGCCCGGTGGTATGAACATCGACTTCTCCAACTTCAGATAGTTCCTCTGTCCCTCTCTTCCCCTCCTCCTTCCCAGATCTCCCTCTATCTTCCTGTCTCCACCTATATCCTTCCTTTGTCCCGCCCCCCTGTCATCAGTCTGAAGAATAATAATAATAATAATAATAATAATATTCATTTATTGTCATTGCAACGAGTACAACGAAATTAAAAAATAGCCAATCCTGACGGTGCGTACAAACATATATGCAATAAATGCAAAAACAAATAAATACATAAATACAATTATATTAAGTACAAGATTTTTTAACGGTGTTGCCTAGTGCAAAGGTAGTGTTCAGTTCTCGTATGGCCCTGGGGTAAAAACTGTTCTTAAGTCTGTTTGTTCGGGATTTGATCGACCTGAAACGTCGACCAGAGGGCAGATGAACAAACAGACGGTGGCCGGGGTGGGATGGATCTTTTATTATTTTGCCTGCTCTACTGAGGCAGCGTAGGCTGAACAGGTGCTCCAGGGAGGGCAGTGAGCAGCCGATGATCTTCTGGGCCATCGTGATGACCCTCTGAAGGGCCTTCCTGTCCTTTTCTGAGCAGCTGGCATACCATGTGGTTATACAGTATGCCAGCACACTCTCGATGGAGCAGCGATAGAAGGACAACATGAGCTTCTCCTGCAGGTTGGTTTTCCTGAGGATCCTCAGGAAGTGGAGTCTCTGCTGTGCCTTCTTTACTGTGGTGATGGTGTTGGTAGACCAGGTAAGATCCTCTGCGATGTGCGTACCCAGGAACCTGAAAGCGGGTACCCTTTCCACACAGACCCCATTGATGTAGAGTGGGTCGTATTCTACACTGGTTTTTCTAAAGTCAATTATAAGTTCCTTTGTTTTGGAGGAGTTCAGGACCAGATTGTTCACTGAACACCATGCTGCCAGCCTTTGGATTTCATCCCTATAGGCTGTCTCATCTCCTCCTGAGATGAGTCCAACCACAGTCGTGTCATCCGCGAACTTGATGATGGTGTTGGTGGGATGGGTGGGGGCGCAGTCATGAGTGTAGAGGGAGTAAAGGATGGGGCTCAACACACAGCCCTGTGGTGAGCCGGTGCTCAGTGTAATGGTGGAGGAGAGGTGAGGGCCTATTTTGACGGTCTGGGGGCGGTTGGTCAGGAAGTCCTTGATCCATTGGCAGATGGTTTGGGAAAATCCAAGGTCGGAAAGTTTGGTGACCAGTCTGCTCGGGATGACCGTGTTAAAGGCAGAGCTGAAGTCGAGGAAGAGCATCCTCACATAGCTCCCCTGGTGTTCAAGGTGGGTTAGTGCAGTGTGAAGAGCAGTGTCGATGGCATCCCCTGTAGACCTATTTGCTCTGTAGGCAAACTGGTGTGGGTCGAAGGTGGGTGGGAGGCTGGCTTTGATGTGCTGCAGGACCAGTCTCTCGAAGCACTTTGTGATGACCGGTGTGAGTGCTACCGGACGGTAGTCGTTAAGACCGCTGATGACAGACTTTTTCGGCAGTGGGATGATTGTGGCGGACTTCAGGCAGGGAGGGATGGTGGATTTTAAAAGGGACAGGTTGAAGATTTTTGTGAAGACCTCAGATAATTGGTCTGCACATTCCCTCAGCACTCTGCCCGTCACACCATCGGGGCCTGCAGCTTTCCTGGGATTCACTGCTCTGAGCACGCGCTTAACATCATACTCCTGCACAGTGAAGGTGTTGCTGTCAGGTGCTGGAGAGGGTGTTATGTCTGCCACTGTAGCTTTCACCTCGAAACGAGCAAAGAAACAGTTAAGTTCCTCTGCCAGCGAGGCGTCGCCGTCGGCAGTCGTGCGGTTGCTGGTCTTGTAGTTGGTGATGTGCTGGATGCCTTGCCATACCCGCCGTGGGTCATTGTTGGTAAAGTGGTCCTCAATCTTCCTCTTGTAGGACGCTTTGGCATCCTTGATGCCTCTCTTCAGGTTGGTTCTAGCAGCACTGTATAGAGCTCTATCACTAGACCTGAAGGCGGTGTTACGGTCCTTGAGGAGAGACCTGACATCCTTTGTCATCCAGGGTTTCTGATTGGGATACAACCGGATGCGTTTGTCGACGGTGACATTGTCAACACAGTTTTGGATGTAGCAAAGTACAGTTGATGTGTACTCCTCCAAGTCCTGATCCTCAAAAATATCCCAGTTGGTCCTTTCGAAGCAATCCTGCAGCTGCGAGGAAGCTCCTTCAGGCCATGTCTTAACAGTCTTTATGGTGACTGGAGCTTTCCTCCTGAGTGGGGTGTATGCTGGAGTTAGGAATATGGACAGGTGATCTGACTGCCCCAGGTGTGGTAGTGGTGCTGACCTGAAACCCTTCTTGATATTTGAATAAACCTTGTCTAGTGTGTTTTTCCCCCTGGTAGCACATCTTATGTGTTGTTCAAGTTTCGGGAGAACTGACTTTAGGTCTTCATGGTTAAAGTCCCCGGCTATGATGTGGGCTGCTTCTGGATATGTGCTCTGTTGTGAGTTTACCGAGCAGGTAGCCTAAAGCTGTGCTAGCGTTAGCATTCGGTGGGATGTAGACTGCTGTTACTATAACCCCTGTAAATTCGCGAGGAAGGTAAAACGTCACCCATTCCTTCTCTTCCGAGATGCTGCCTGACCTGCTGAGTTACTCCAGCATTTTATGAATAAAGCAGTGATTAAGATTGATTTGTACAGGAAGGAATTTTGCTTTGAATATGCTGTATAATTACTGTTAGAAATTATCTTTCCAAGGCAGATTTATTTATCACATGTACATATTTATATCAATGATGATTTTAAATTTGTATTTCAGAAGCGAGAACTTATAGAGAGAGTGTATTAGGCTGAACAAACTGAACTTAAGGAAAGCTCATCAAGCAGAAATGTTAACTTTGTTTTTCTGCCCAAATACACTGTTGTCAGCAAGACGAAGGAGCCAGTGATGGACTTCTGGAAGCGTACCGGTACACACACCCCAGTTTGCATTGACGATGCCAAGGTAGGGATGGTTGAGAACATCAAATTCCAAAGAGTCAATATCACCAACAACGTCTCCTGGACCTCGCATAGTGAAGCAAGGACCAAGAAAGCACACCAACTTCCTATGAAGACTTAGGTAATTCAGCATGACCTCAACAACTCTCACCAACTTCTACAGATGCGCCGTAGAAAGCATTTTATCGGGATGCATCACAGCTTGGTTTGGGAACAGCTCCATCCAAGACCGCAAGAAATTGCAGCCAATTGTGGACGCAGCCCAGACCATCACACAAACCAACCTCCCTTCCATTGACTCCATCTACACCTCACGCTGCCTCGGCAAGACCAGCAGCATCATCAAGGACCAGTCGCACCCTGGCCACTCCCTCTTCTCCCCTCTCCCATCAGGCAAAAGGTATAGAAGTGTGAAAACGCACACCTCCAGATTCAGGGGCAGTTTCGTCCCAGCTGTTATCAGGCAACTGAACCATCCTACCACAACAAGAGAGCAGTGCTGAACTACCATCTACCTAATTGGAGACCCTTGGACTATCTTTGATCGGACTTTACTGGCATTATCTTGCACTAAACGTTATTCACGTTATTTCCTTAATTATGTCTCTGTGCACGATGAATGGCTCGATTGTAATGGACTGGATTGTGATTCCACTGACTGGATAGCAGCAACAAAAGCCTTTCACTGTACCTCGGTACACTTGACAATAAACTAAACGAAACTAAAGACCTATTGCTCAGATCAAACATTTTTAGGTTATAATTTCAGTTTATCAGTTTCTTTTGAAATTTTGTTACCGTTGTTTGCAACCTTCTGATATACAGCCCGGAGAAGATATTATAGGTTGTGAACTCAGAAAGTAACAAAGGGAAGTTGAACTACCGCATAAGGCCAGTAGGAAAAATGTTCTCAATGTTGGGGGAGCCCAGAACCAGGGGCCACAGTCCAAGAATAAAGGGGAGGCCGTTTAAAACTGAGATGAGAAAAAACCTTTCCACCCAGAGTTGTGAATTTGTAGAATTCTCTGCCACAGAAGGCAGTGGAGGCCAATTCACTGGATGAATTTAAAAGAGAGTTAGACAGAATTCTAGCGGAATCAAGGGATATGGGGAGAAGGCAGGCACGGGTGACTGATTGTGGATGATCAGCCATGATCACAATGAATGGTGGTGCTGGCTCGAAGGGCCGAATGGCCTCCTCCTGCACCTATTTTCTATGTTTCTATGTTTCCAAATGTATGTTTCTCACACTCATGACCTATGCCTCAGTCCCACCACTATGGGATACGGACATTGATTTCCTGTGCACTGTTATTTTGGAAAGCCTTTTCAATACAGAATAGCCTCCAGTCCAAGAAAATATATTCTGAAAAATATTGGGGGGAGCTCGTAGCCATTTACACATTTCCCTCAAAACCCGAAGCCCTGCTCTTGTGTTTGCAGGTGTAGGTACCCTCACTGAAATGGCGTTATGGTTGGATTCATGCACAGACACGGGTCTGGACTGCTTGGAGATCAAAGAACAGTCACTCAGAATAGATAAAAGGACATCTCCACTTCCTTGTGATCCAGGTAATGTTTTTCATACCTGCCTCTTTCATGTTTTTCCCCCAGCCTCTTCAGAAATGAAGTATTTTTTCATGTTTTTAATAACTTTCTGCACTTAAGAGATTCATTTTTGTTTCAATGCCATTATTGATTTTGTGTCGTCTGTTCTATAGCTTCACTTTGGACTTCTCTTCCTCAGTTGATTGAATCTCGGCCACATGTTTGAGTTGCCTCGGGGAAGACTAACCAGTTCTTCATCCTGTCTGTTTACTAATCTTTATCTACTTACTTGCTTGGGACTTTGGTCTTTGCACTAATATACTAATATTGTTTTTTTTATTTATTGACTTTATTTTTTGTTTATTATGTTATCTATTGAGGACAGCCCTGTTACGCCGCACAAATAAGAATTTTGCTGATATGTTTCACAAGTACACGTTATTGGAGTAGAATTAGGCCATTCGGCCCATCGAGTCTACACCATACAATCATGGTTGATCTCTCCCTCCTGATCCCATTTTCCTGCCTTCTCCCCAAAACCCTTGACACCCGTTCTAATCAAGAATGTATCTATCGCTGCCTTAAAAAATATCCACTGACTTGGCCTCCCCAGCCCCATCTATAGCAATGAGTTCCACAGATTAACTACACTCTGACGAAATAAGTTCTTCCTCACCTCCTTTCTAAAAGAGCGCCCTTTAATTCTGATGCTGTGACCTCTGGTCTGAGATTCTCCCAGCAGCGGAAACATCCTTCCTGCAGAAAGGCAATATATGATTACAATCGACCTATTTACAGCACGTAGATACATGATAAGTGCAAGATAAAGCCAGCAAAGTCCGATCAAGGACAATAGACAATAGACAATAGACAATAGGTGCAGGAGGAGGCCATTCGGCCCTTCAAGCCAGCACCACCATTCAATGTGATCATGGCTGATCATTCTCAATCAGTACCCCGTTCCTGCCTTCTCCCCATACCCTCTGACTCCGTTATCCTTAAGAGCTCTATCGAGATCTCTCCTGAATGCATTCAGAGAATTGGCCTCCACTGCCTTCTGAGGCAGAGAATTCCAGAGATTTACAACTCTCTGACTGAAAAACAACTCTCTGGCTGAAAAACAACTCTCTGACTGAAGGATCGTCAGAGGGTCACCAAAGAGGTAGATAGTAGTTCAGCACTGCTCTCTGGTTGTGGTGGGATGGTTCAGTTGCCTGATAACAGCTGGGAAGAAACTGTCCCTGAATCTGGAGGTGTGCGTTTTCACACTTCTGTACTTTTTGCCTGATGGGAGAGGGGAGAAGAGGGAGTGGCCAGGGTGTGACTGGTCCTTGATTATGCTGCTGGCCTTGCCGAGGCAGCGTGAGGTATATAACACTATCCGACACACACTAGGGATAATTTACATCTATACCAAGCCAATTAATCTACATACCTGCATGTCTTTGGAGCGTGGGAGGAAACCGAAGATCTCGGAGAAAACCCACACAGGTCACGGGAAGAACGTACAAACTCCGTACAGACAGCACCCGTAGTCGGGATGGAACCCGGGTCTCCGGCGCTGCATTCGCTGTGAGGCAGCAACTCTACCGCTGCGCCACCGTGCCACCCTAACAGCGTGACAAAGCTAAAGGGAATGAAACTTGTGATCATGTGGGGATTTAACAATATAATTCCACTCATTCAAATCATTCCCTGAGATCACTCCACTCTGAAACAGTCGATACTTTCAGAGACACTAAGAGGTGGAGTCACCACAAAGTTATAATATTAAACCATTTCCACAATATAATCATCGTGGATTACCAGATTGCTGAGAAAGAGGTGGATGCTTATCAATAAATCTGTATGTGAATGGAGCTGTTGGTAAAACAAACAGGCCATTAACTGAATAAACGTTCTATTCATGAAGTTCTAGTATAATTCTCAGATGTTCTGTAAAGACTTTCAACAAGATTATGCACAATATTAAGGTCAATGTCTTGTTCTGCCCTTGCCCTGGGCTTCTTTCTTCAGCTGATAGAGTTGTGTAGAACGAAGCTGAAAATAATGAAACTGGAAGGTTATAGCAAAGTTGTTCTTTGATGGAGTTTTCGAACCTGCTAACTATTTGTAAAGTTACTTGGGGAGTTTACTGGTCTATATGGTAAGATCTATACTGGTGACTGTATGATATCACAGTGGTGACATTAACACAGCACATGTCATCATCGGCGGTCACTGGAAGCGAGTGTGACTGTCCTCTCCATAGGGTCGGACGCCTGTGCGTGACTTTGTTTAACGTGGGGAGACTGGTGCACAGACAGCCACCACAAGGTCCTTGACAGATCTGGGTCAGGATTCAGTGGCGTGGAGTCCAAGACGACCGGGGACCCTTTTCTGCCGCAGCCTTCATCCATCCGCCTTCCCAGCCGTTGTGACGCTCCACTAAAGTCAGCCATCATCCTCCCTCCGCCTGTTCCACCGTTGAGGTCTTGGTTGGATTGCTCTTTGTCAGGGACCTCCCCCTCGACCTTACCGCCATGCGTGACCCTACCAGGAGCGTAGCTCCAGACGGCATCGCTCTCAGGATCTCAGGACCACACGAGCTTCTCCACCACCACAAGGTGACAATCCACGGAGACAGTATATGTGGCTTTACATGATTAAAAGATTCAATAAATACATTTAAAAAGTAATAGCATGTAATAAAGCTTCAGCAGTTTCCAAAGCTAAGCTATGGTGCATGCCACATTTTGCAAACAATGATAGACTTGAGCATGGGCTTCCTTCTTCAATGGTTAATGAAGTTGCAAGCAGAGCTTAGATTTGTGAGACTCAAAAACAACGTTGCATAGATCAGAGCAGCAGTAAATCTGCTCAGAAGTTTCATTCCACAGCCAACTGCCATTGTGTAGGTCTAATTCTCTGTGGAGAATGTTTGAGCTGTGGGTTTAATTTAGTTTAGTTTAGTTTAGAGATACAGTGTGGAAACAGGCCCTTCAGCCCACTGAGTCCGCTCCCACCAGCGATCCCCGCACACTAACACTATCCTGGACACACTCGGGACAATTTACACTTGTACCCAGCCAATTAACCTACAAACCTGTACGTCTTTGGAGTGTGGGAGGAAACCAAAGATCTCGGAGAAAACCCATGCAGGTCACGGGGAGAACGTGCAAACTCCGTACAGACAGCACCCGTAGTCGGGATGGAAACCGGGTCTCCGGCGCTGCATTCGCTGTGAGGCAGCAACTCTACCGCTGTGCCACCGTGCACGTGTGTGTGTTCTTACATCAGAATGCTGGAATGGTTGAATGAATGATCTTGAGCCAAAATATCGTCTGTCCATTTCACTCCTCAGATGCTGCCTGGCTTGCTGAGTCCTTCCGGCACTTTGCTTTTCACTCAGGAATCCAACATCTACGGTCTCCTGAATCTCCATATCGGAATAGACAATAGACAATAGACAATAGACAATAGACAATAGACAATAGACAATAGACAATAGACAATAGACAATAGACAATAGACAATAGGTGCAGGAGGAGGCCATTCGGCCCTTCGAGCCAGCACTTCCATTCAATGTGATCATGGCTGATCATTCTCAATCAGTACCCCGTTCCTGCCTTCTCCCCATACCCCCTGACTCCGCTATCCTTAAGAGCTCTATCTAGCTCTCTCTTGAATGCATTCAGGGAATTGGCCTCCACTGCCTTCTGAGGCAGAGAATTCCACAGATTCACAACTCTCTGACTGAAAAGGTTTTTCCTCATCTCAGTTCTAAATGGCCTACCCCTTATTCTTAAACTGTGGCCCCCTTGTTCTGGACTCCACCAACATTGGGAACATGTTTCCTGCCTCTAACGTGTCCAACCCCTTAAGAATCTACATTTGCCTCTCTAGTTAACCTATTTCATTTCACACGGAATGTGGGGGGGGGGATTGATTTGGGTGAAACTTTTGTTCAATCTCTTACCTCGACGGAGATGTGATTTTTCTCCGTGTCGTATCTCCGTCCCCACTGCGGCCTAACATCGAGGAGTTGGCGGCCTTTCCTGGAGACCGGCCCGGCGCTTCATGCCGTAGGCACGGCGCAGACTTTAACATCGCGGAGCTGCGATCCTTTGCTGGGGATCGACTGTGGAGAGCTCCAACCGCGGGGCCTGTGGACTTTAACACCGTGAAGCCCGCGGTCTCTGGTAAGAAGAGGCCGACTCGGGAGCTCCACGCTGCGGAGAGAGTTTCAACCGTCCCGACGCGGGGAGTTTTGACCATCCCGACGCGAGGGCCTCGGACATCGGACAGTCGGCAGCGGCGACTGTGGACGGTTCAACAGCCCCGACTGCGGGTGAACAAAGAGGAAGGTGATTGAACTATATTACCATCCATCACAGTGAGGAATGTGGAATCCGCTGTGGTGGATGTTTATGTTAAATGTTACTTTATGTGGCTGTGTGTCTTGTTGCTTTTCACTTAGTATGGCTGTATGGTCACTCAAATTTCACTGTACCTTAATTGGTGCATGTGACAATAAACTGACCTTAAAATCTTGGTATTAAAACATTGGCGGCAGATCGTACCGACAGACTCTCTTCAGCTACATGCTGTAAGATGAGCAAATCATAAATACATAGAAAATAGGTGCAGGAGGAAGCCGTTTGTCGCTTCGAGCCAGCACCGCCATTCATTATGATCATGGCTGATCATCCACAATCAATAACCCGTGCCTGCCTTCTCCCCATATCCCTCGATTTCTACTAGCCCCTAGAGCTCTATCTAACTCTTTTAAATTCATCCACTGAATTGGCCTCCACTGCCTTCTTTGGCAGAGAATTACACAAATTCACAACTCTCTGGGTGAAAAGGTTTCTTCTCACCTCAGTTTTAAATGGCCTCCCCTTTATTCTTGGACTGTGACCTCTGGTTCTGGACTTCCACAACATTTGGAACATTTTTCCTGCATCTAGCTTGTCCAGTCCTTTTAAAATTTGATACGTCTCCATAAGATCCCCTCTCATCCTTCTAAACTCCAATGAATACAAGCCCAGTCTTTCCAATCTTTCCTCATATGACATTCCATCCATTCCAGGGATTAACCTCGTGAACCTGCGCTGCACTGCCTCAATAGCAAGGACGTCCTTCCTCAAATCTAATAAAGCTTCCAATGGAACGTCTGAAGAAGGTTCTCGACCCGAAACGTCACCCATTCCTTCGCTCCTGAGATGCTGCCTGACCTGCTGAGTTACTCCAGCATTTTGTGAATAAATACCTTCGATTTGTACCAGCATCTGCAGTTATTTTCTTATATTCCAATGGAACTGTTCATCATCCACATCTTTCATAGATTCAGACAAGGGTTTACTGGGAAAGGGTTTAGTCTTTTTTGGGAAGGAAAAACTTCAGTAAATCAACAGACACAAAAATAAGAATTATATAAGAACTGTTGATGGAGCGGAGAGAGTGCCAGTAGGGGACTAAGACAACATCTTTGAGCCTGAAACTGTGGAGCATCCTGGACAATACAGCTCACCCCCTCCATGACACACTGGTCAACCTGAGGAGCACCTTCAGCAACAGACTGGTCCCACCAAGATGCAGCACAGAACGAACGCCACAGGAGATCCTTCTACCCTGTGGCTATCAAACCGTACAACTCCTCCCCCTTCTGTCATGGGGTAGACTGACTCCTCTCCCCCACCCTCCCTCCCCACTCTCCCCCTCACTAATCTTTATACATCCCCAATCCTGGACATTCCACTCGTCTCATGACTTTCATGTTTCACGTATCATGCTGTGTTTTATGTGTAAGAAGGAACTGCAGAAGCTGGTTTATACTGAAGATAGGCACAAAAAGCTGGAGTAACTCATCTGGAGAGAATTAATGGGTTGTGTTTTATGACCGTTGGCAGAACAATTTCCCTCCTGGGATAAATAAAGTTCTATCGTATCGTCATTAAGAACAGTTTTTTTTGTCTCAATCATTTTTACTGGCACCATTTTTAAAAATCATTTTTTTAAACTGAATTCAATGTCAAGTGATTGTGTGGAGGACCTGACAAAGACTTCTGTGTCCTTGAACTAATTTTCTGTCTGGATTACAAGGCAGGTAACATAAACCCTGCATCGTCACACAGCAATGTGGACAACAAACGCTGTCATCCTTGAAATCTCAGCTCTTTAGTTTAGTTTAGTTTAGTTTAGTTTAGAGATACAGCGCGGAAACAGGCCCTTCGGCCCACCGGGTCCGAGCCGACAAGCTATCCCCGCACATTATCACGATCTTACACCCACTAGGGACAATTTTTACATTTGCCAAGCCAATTAACCTACAAACCTGCACGTCTTTGGAGTGTGGGAGGAAACCGAAGGTCTCGGAAAAAACCCACGCAGGTCACGGGGAAAACGTACAAACTCCGTACAGGCGGCGCCTGTAGTCGGGATCGAACCCGGGTCTCCGGCGCTGTATTCGCTGTAAGGCAGCCATTCTACTGCTGCAATAAGGTCATATTCATTATTCTACTAACTTCTACTTTTTGGAAGTTTAGTTTTGAAACTCGTGCATTTTTTCCACAGTTTTGCTCCCAGACAGAAGTTAAAGGGAAAAATATTTGTTTTAAGCTGACAGCATCCAACCGAGTGGTATGAATATTGCTTTCCCTCTCCCTCCCTCCATCCCTCCCCCATCCTAGTTCTCTGACCAGTCTAACTGTCCTGATTATATTTTATCTCTGTGCACCTCATTGTCACCTACCCATAGCTAACAATGATCTATTCTCCATTTTCCTTGAGCTTTGTCCCCTTTGATCTCTCGTTTTCACACCTTACCCTTCCATATCTCTATATCTCCCTCATCCCCTGACTCTCAGTCTGAAGAAGGGTCTCGAGCCGAAACGTCACCCATTCCTTCTATCCAGAGATGCTGCCTGGCCCGCTGAGTTACTCCAGCATTTTGTATCTGTCAAGGTTACTTACTATGTAATGATTCATTTATTGGATTAGAAATGTATAATCAGAGACTCAAGCTGAATTCAGTTCTTTGACTATGCTTCAGTTGTGCATGATCCAGGATCAGCAGCAAGAGGCTTAATTTTGCAACACTCCTTTAGAATATAATACAGTAAACCCTTGATTTAACAGAGCTCTTTATAATGGATTTTGGTTATAGCTGACAGAATCTGTTGCAGAACGGGTTTGTTGTTTAACGGAATGATCGCTAAGATGATGTTTTTGAACCATTTAGCTTAGTTTAGTTTGGAGATACAGCGTGGAAACACTGAGTCCGTGCTGACCACTGGTTCTATCTCACACACTCGGGACAATTCACAGTGTGTAGGATAGAACGACTGCTGTGGTTCTACCTTCCCCTCCCACATCGCAAAGACAAAGTCATTGTTGCAGTGTGGGTTTCTGCCGGGGGTCTTGCCCCTCACCACCAGAGAGACCCAGGCCCAACACTGGGTGACCCGGCATGCCAGCTCCACCCCAGTTTAAATTCCATTTGGAATATTTTGGAGGACCAAGAACCAAGAACTACACCACTCGGGGCAACTGGGCTTATATTCACTGGAATTTAGAAGGGTGACGTTTCGGGTCGAGACCCTTCTTCAGACTGATGTCAGGGGATGGGGTGGGACAAAGATAGGATGTAGTAGGAGACAGGAGGACTAGTGGGAGAACTGGGAAGGGGAGGGGACAGAGAGGGACAGAGGAACTATCTGAAGTTAGAGAAGTCAATGTTGGGGTGTAAACTACCCAAGCGAAATATGAGATGCTGTTCCTCCAATTTGTGCTGGGCCTCACTCTGACAATGGAGGAGACCCAGGACAGAAAGGTCAGTGTGGGAATGGGAGGGGGAGTTAAAGTGCTGAGCCACCGGGAGATCAGGTGTGTTGAGACGGACTGAGCGGAGTTGTTCAGCGAAACGATCGCCGAGCCTGCGCTTGGACTCGCCAGACTTGACAGGTAATTACTACAGTCTCTAGTGTTGTTGATTACGACATTGTGCTTAATGAGGTTGCAGCGCTAAGCTTAACAACACCAATTTAGACCCATATTCATAACAATAATGAAAAGTGAAAATACATCATATCAGTGTTTCATTCATCTGCAATGAATAGGAAAGCTGTCATTTCATTGATCAACAAACCGATTACTGGACCCATGATAATTACAACCAAAACGTGCTTTCTTATCACAACTCCCTACTCATTGAAATATGTTAAGCCAATAAGTGAAGCATTGGGTAACAATAATCTGAGAAGCATCCCTGATAAGATAACGAATCTTCGATTCTAAGCTTTGAGATACGGCATTAAAAATAATGGATGGGACTTTTTAAATATAGTGGAAAATACGTGCATTTGTGAAAACAATATTGAGATTTGTATTTTTAAAGGGGCAACTTCTGGAATAATTTATGCTCAAAGATAATGTGTTGTCAAGATGTGCATTAATGCATCTGCTGCTGTTCAATTGCCATGCTCAGTGTTATGGTCTCAACTGTGTCGAAAATAATGATACGCAATTTATAACATGGTAGTAATAGATGGTTTGTGTAGGAAGGAACTACAGATGATGGTTTAAACCGAAGATAGACACAAAAAGCTGGAGTAACTCAGCGGGACAGGCAGCATCTTTGAAGAGAAGGAATGGGTGATGTTTCGGGTTGAGGCCCTTCTTCAGACTGGTTAGGGATAAGGGAAACGAGAAATATAGAGGAAGGTTGTTGGCTGCAACCTTCCCCCTATTGACAAACTGTACACTGCAAGGGCCAGGAAGCGAGCGGGCAAGATCATCTCTGACCCCCCTCACCCTGGCAAAAAACTCTTTTAAGCACTTCCCTCTGGAAGGCGACTCCGGACTGTCAAAGCAGCCACAGCCAGACATAAAAACAGCTTTTTTCCATGAGTAGTAGCTCTACTCAATAACCAAAGTCTGTAGTCTCTTTTTTGCTCTGGTTTATTTTCATCCACATGTTTAGACTGTAATGTTGTTTTGATGTGTTTATGCTTTATTCTTACTTGTTAACTGTATGTTTGTGTTGTCATTTGTGAGCGGAGCACCAAGGCACATTCCTTGTATATGCACATACTTGGCCAATAAACTTATTCATTATCATTATGTAGAGAGATAAAGAACAATGAATGAAAGAAATGCAAAAAGTAATGATGATAAAGGAAACAGGCCATTGTTAGCTGTTTGTTGGGTGAGAACGAGAAGCTGGTGTGACATGGGTGGGGGAGGGATAGAGAGAGGGGGAATGCCGGGGCTACCTGAAGTGAGAGAAATCAATGTTCATACCACTGGGCTGCACACCGCTCATGGATGGTTGGCCTTGCACTCAATAGAACTGCAAGGAACAAACAATTCAAATGGTTGTCACTTTCCTCTACTTTCATTAGCACAATTAAAATCATATACAAACTCCCACCCTGACCTGCATTTTTCTGCCAGTGTTAGACAATAGACAATAGACAATAGGTGCAGGAGGAGGCCATTCGCCGCCATTCAATGTGATCATGGCTGATCATCCACAATCAGTACCCCGTTCCTGCCTTCTCCCCATACCCCCTGACTCCGCTATCCTTAAAAGCTCTATCTAGCTCTTAATCATCTAGTGTTAATCGTTTACTATTCTCAGATGCTGATCCTTATTAACAAACTCAATAGCCTCTCGATAAACAACCGTGGATCACACAATCTTCACAAATCATCACAAAACTGAGGTGAGAAGAAACTTTCTCGCCCAGAGAGTTGTGAATTTGTGGAATTCTCTGCCACAGAAGGCAGTGGAGGCCAATTCACTGGATGAATTTAAAAGAGAGTTAGATAGAGCTCTAGGGGCTAGTGGAATCAAGAGATATGGGGAGAAGGCAGGCACGGGTTACTGATTGTGGATGAGCAGCCATGATCACAATGAATGGCGGTGCTGGCTCGAAGGGCCAAATGGCCTCCTCCTGCACCTATTTTCTTTGTTTCTATGTTTCAATCACTTGACTTAAATTTTCTTTTCCAATCCATCTTTAGTGCAAGTACCTCTATCTCCAACTCCAACAGGTTGAGTGAGTGGGCAGATGCATGGCAGATGCAGTATAATATAGATAAATGTGAGGTTATCGACTTTGGTGGCAAAAACAAGGAGGCAGATTATTATCTCAATGGAGTTAGGTTAGGTAAGGGGGAAGTGCAGTGAAACCTGGGAGTCCTTGTACACCAGTCACTGAAAGTTGGCGTGCAGGTACAGCAGGCAGTGAAGAAAGCTAATGGCATGTTGGCCTTCATTACGAGAGGATTTCAGTGCAGACTACCCTCTGCACATTAACACTACGGACAATTTTACATTTTATATTTATACCAATTAACCTCCAGACCTGTTCGTCTTTGGAGTGTGGGAGGAAACCGAAGATCCTGGAGAAAACCCACGCAGGTCACGGGGAGAACGTACAAACTACGTACAGACAGCACCCGTAGTCAGGATCGAACCAGGGTCTCTAGTGCTGTAGGCCAGTAGCTCTACCACTTCACCCTACTTTTACTCCTGATAAGTATTGGCACACTATTACAAATTTATAAATTGCATTTCATGTATCTTGCATAAAATTTCTTTCATTCTTCTTTATCCAATGTTTAATATAGGGCGGCACGGTGGCGCAGCGGTAGAGTTGCTGCCTTACAGTGAATGCAGCGCCGGAGTCTCAGGTTCGATCCTGACTACGGGTGCTGTCTGTATGGAGTTTGTACGTTCTCCCCGTGACCTACGTGGGTTTTCTCCGAGATCTTCGGTTTCCTCCCACACTCCAAAGACGTACAAGTTTGTAGGTTAATTGACTGGGTAAATGTAAAAATTGTCCCTGGTGTGTGTAGGATAGTGTTAATGTGCGGGGATCGCTGGGCGGCGCGGACTCAGTGGGCCGAAGGGCGTGTTTCCGCGCTGTATCTCTAAATCTAAAAAAATCTACAAAGAAATATGCTTAACTACATCATTCTTCTCTATTGTATAAATTAGAGGTGCTGCATTTGGTTAGATCCATGTACTTTGAAGACATTTTATCACAGGTAAAGCTGAGACAATCCAGGACCCAACAACATTTAAGCGACGATATTTCATTAAAGAGTCTAAATAATAAAAGCTGGTGACTCAAGAGAATGCAGATGCTGGAATCTTGAGCAAAAAAAAAACAAACTGCTGGAGGAATTCATTGGGTCAGCCATATGCAAACTGGAATATCACACCACATATTCTGCTTGGCTATCCTGCAATCCACTAGCATGTCGACTGAATTCTTCAATTTCAGGAACACACATCCCTTCTTCTTCTTCTCAGATTGCCAATCCCACCCCATGGTCACCTATCTTTCCACTCCCCCACCCCGTCACGCAGTTCCTCTCACCTCCTCCACCCCGTTAATCTGATCATCAGCTGTCTCTCCCTACTCTGTCCCCCCGTTCCCTCCTGCTCACCATCCCTCACCCCTGTTTCTACATTTCACTCGGCAGCTTCATAGAAACATCGAAAATAGGTGCAGGAGTAGGCCATTCGGCCCTTCGAGCCAGCACCGCCATTCAATGTGATCATGTATGATCATCCAAAATCAGTACCCCAATCCTGCTTTCTCCCCATATCCCTTGATTCCTTTAGCCCATCATTAATTCATTCATTCAAATTCCATCATTTGCCCACATTCACCAATTATCACCCCTAGCCTTGGTTACTATCTGCAACCCTTCCCTACCTCACCTGACTTACCTGCTAAATCAATCCCTCCTTACCTTCAAGCAAGTGATCCAACTATCATTTGCCAGCTCTGGACCCAAGCCTTCCTCTCACCTCTTTCTACAGCTATCTTCCCTTTCCTCTATCAGTCTGAAGAAGAGTCCTGATCCAAAATGTCAATTGTCCACTCTGTCCGCAGATGATGATTGATAGTGGAGGAAGGAACTGCAGATGCTGGTTTACACCGAAGATAGACACAAAATGCTGGAGTAACTCAGCGGGACAGGCAGCATCTCTGGAGGGAAGGAATGGGTGACTTTCCGGTCGAGATCTTCAGACACTCAAGACTTCAGAAGAAGGGTCTCATCTGGAAGTGTCACCCATTCCTTCTCTCCAGAGATGCTGCCTGTCCCGCTGAGTTACCCCAGCATTTTGTGTCTGTCTTCGATGATGATTGATCACTGAGTTCCTCCAGCATTTGTTTTTTTGTTTTTAGTGATAGCAGGTTTCTGTTTGATCATAGAAACCACCATGCTCAAAAATAATCTTGTTAACATCGGCAGCGCTCACTGACCTGTGTTGCTGAATAGATTTTTAGATTTAGAGATACAGCGCAGAAACAGGCCCTTCAACCTACCGGATCCGCGCCGCCCAGCGATCCCCGCACACTAACACTATCCTACACCCACTAGGGACAATTTTTACATTTGCCCAGCCAATTAACCTACAAACCTGTGCGTCTTTGGAGTGTGGGAGGAAACCGAAGATCTCGGAGAAAACCCACGCAGGTCACGGAGAGAACGTACAAACTCCGTACAGACAGCACCCGTAGTCGGGATGGAACCCGAGTCTCCGGCGCTGCATTCGCTGTAAGGCAGCAACTCTACTGCTGCGCCACCGTGCCGCCCAATAGCAACAAGAAAAAGATGCCCGGGCTGATACGGACTTAATCTCACAGTGGATCTCCCATCCGGTTCGGAGTGAACAAATTGGGCAATAATCCATCATATTTCGCTGCCATGTAAACATACCACATCAAATCACGGACCTTATATTTTATAATTATAATTATATTTTATTTAACTCAGATTCTGATTGCTGATGCTATGATATTATATCTATTTGCCACAGCCCAACGTTCAACAAACAAATCCAAGTCAACTACTTGAGGTTGTATTTTTTGTTAAGTAATATATTGTATATTATTCAACTAAATGTGCAGGAAAGAACTGCAGGCACTAGTTTAAATCGAAGATAGACACAAAATACCGGAGCAACTCAGCGGGACAGCCAGCATCTCTGGAGAGAAGTAGTGGGTGACGTTTCGGGCCGAGACTGAAGAAGGGTATCGATCTGAAACGTCACCCATTCCTTCTCTCCAGAGATGCTGCTTGGCCCGCTAAGTTTCTCCAGCGTTTTGTGTCTATCTTGTTTCACTAGATGTCAGGTTGATAGATCCTGAATTAAAAGTGTACAAACAGCCACATTCAAGCTAAATTCAGTCACATAGCTCAGACAAAGCACGGCCCACAAAAATCCCAAACTGCTGTCTAAGATGATCAACCACACCTATGATGGGAAAGGCACAACACAAAGATGCCCACATTGCCTACATGAGTAGAAGATTTATGAATGTTGAACCAGCCCCTCCCTAATCCACTCTCCTATCTTCCTCAATACATTAGCATGAACAGAGGTGTTGCAACAGTTCATTGTTGAACCTCCTATAGCTAGGGCAGTTTTTGCCCCAGAGGTTTGAATATTGACTTCTCAAAGTTCAAGTAACCGCTGCCTTCCTCTCTCTCCATCTTTTCCCCTTCCCAGTTCTCCAACCAGTTTGACTGTCCCTTCATACGTTTTATTTGTTTACTTCGTTGTCATATTCTCCTAGATGACAATGATCTATTCTATTGACTCGCATCTCTTTTGATGTTTTGTTTTCACACCTTACCCTTCCTTATCTCTATATCTCCCTCTCCCCTGACTCTCAGTCTGAAGAAGGGTCTCGACCCGAAACGTCACCCATTCAATAGACAATAGGTGCAGCAGGAGGCCATTCGGCCCTTCGAGCCAGCACCGCCATTCAATGTGATCATGGCTGATCATTCTCAATCAGTACCCCTTTCCTGCCTTCTCCCCATACCCCATGACTCCGCTATCCTTAAGAGCTCTATCTAGCTCTCTCTTGAATGCATTCGGAGAATTGGCCTCCACTGCCTTCTGAGGCAGAGAATTCCACAGTTTCACAACTCTCTTCCTACTCTCCAGAGATGCTGCCTGTCCCGCTGGGTTACTCCAGCATTTTGTGCCTATCCTACAATGGTATGTCTTCTTGGACTGCATTTCACAGGGACCTGTTAACTAAAGAAGGTGTGAAGCATCCACAGCTGATGAGACGCAACGAAGTCTACCACAGTCGGTGCAGGAAAAGACATTTCTGGCTTCTCTGGTAAGAAGAAATAGATTGGTTTGACCAAAGTGAGATTGAACAATGAATAAACTGCTTTCTTGGAATGTGAAACTTCACTATTACCTGAGGATACAATAAAACAAACCCAACAAGCACTGAGAGGCAACGGTCCAGCCAAAAGCTCAGGACCTAAGGATAGGTGGTAGGAAAATAACTGCAGATGCTGGTTAAAATTGAAGGTAGACACAAGATACTGGAGTAACTCAGCGGGTCAGGCACCATCTCAGGAGAGAAGGAATGGGGTGACGTTTCGGGTCGAGACCCTTCTTCAGACTGAGGATGGTGGTGGTGAGTTTAGGCACCTTGCTGATAGCTTTGACTTGCTTGGGTTCTTTGGTGCAGTAAATGCGAGAGGCAGAGCGATCGGAGGGTTTTGATTACTAAAATGGCAGACGTTACGCTCCTTTGCGTACCACACTTCAGTATAGGCGATTACGACAGAGTGGTTCATCTTGCTCCTCTAATATCTTTGGTGCTAAAATCGGGCTGGTCACATTGTGCACAGGACAGAAACTATATTCCTGAAATGGACATCCTATTTCGAGTTCTCACACTGAGTTGGCAGATGCACAAATAAGAATATTCAAAGATGTGATCAAAGCCGGGCGGACAGAACGGAAGAATCCGGGAAATCCAAGGGCGGAGGAGTCTGCTTCTTGACCAATAATAACTGGTGCAGTCCTGGAAATATTAAGACGCTTTCTCGTTCCTTCTCGCCGGACCTGGAGCATCTGACTATCTCATGCCAACCATTCTACCTACCCCGGGAGTTCAGCTCGGTGATCATCACAGCCGTCTATATCCCACCGCATGCGGACACCGACGTGGCACTGTCCACCCTACACGATGTGTTGTGTCAACACCAAAACAAGAACCCTGATGCGGCTGTGCTGGTGGCTGGAGACTTCAATAGGGGAAATCTCAAAAAGGTCATGCCCAACTTCTACCAACACATCACGTGTGTCACCAGGGGGGATAGAACTTTGGACCACTGCTACACTCCGTTCAGGAAAGGCTACAAGCCCATTTCTCTCCCTCCTTTTGGAAAATCTGACCACGCTGCCATTTTCCTGCTGCCGGAGTACAAACAACGGATAGTACGGGAAACGACAGTGACGAGGGACGTAAAGCGGTGGGCTGACCATTCAGAGGCCATGCTGCAGGATGCACTGAGCGAAGTCGACTGGAACATGTTCCAAGCAAGTTCCAGAGACGTAAATGTGTTTGCGGAAGCGGTTATAGACTTCATTGCCACAATAGCCGATAACATCGTCCCCACGGAAAGGGTCAGTATCTTCCCTAACCAAAAACCCTGGGTGGACAGGTCTATTCGCGTGGCCTTGAATGCTCGCACTGCTGCTTACAACTTTGGCCTGGCATCCGGCAACATGGACCACTACAAGGGAGAGTCCTACCGACTGCGAAGGGCAGTGAAGGATGCAAAAAAGAGGTACCGGGACAAGATGGAGTCACAGATGGAGCAGCAGGACACCAGGCGCCTTTGGCAGGGGCTACGGACAATAACTAGCTACAGGTCCAGCACCCCCTCAACTGGAAGTGCCGGCTCCTCCTTAGCTGATGACCTGAACTCTTTTTATGCACGGTTTGAGACGGGTAACACCACCAGCTCGCCGTCTAATAACAGCACCGAAGGGGCGCTGGCTAGCGAGGCTGGAGGGGGATCCACCGCCGGGGATGTGCACACATTCTCGGTGTCCGAGCATGAGGTGTGGTGGGCTCTGACGCGTGCGAACACGAGGAAAGCTGGAGGCCCAGATGGTATATCTGGGCGAGTACTAAAGTCTTGTGCTACTCAGCTTGCTCCAGTGCTCACCACAATATTCAACCTCTCCTTGACCAAGTCCGTGGTCCCTGCATGCTTCAAAAGATCCATCATTGTATGCCAAAGATCCATCATCCACCAAAGAATGCCTCTCCAGCGTGTTTAAATGACTACCGACCGGTGGCCCTCACCTCGGTTGTCATGAAATGCTTCGAGAGGCTAGTCAAGAAGCACATCTGCGCCCTCCTTCCTCGCAACATGGACCCACTACAGTTCGCATACCGTCCGAACAGGTCCACGGATGATGCGGTCTCCCAGGTTCTACACACCGCTCTCTCTCATCTGGACAACCAGGGGGGCTATGTGAGGATGCTGTTCATTGACTTTAGTTCAGCATTCAACACAATAGTCCCCAGCAGACTGGTTGAGAAGCTGCTGGAACTGGGGCTTAGCACCCCTCTGTGTGCCTGGGTCCTGGACTTTCTCACTGCCAGGCCCCAAGTGGTCAGGATGGGGGAACACACATCTCCCTCACCCTGAACATAGGATCCCCCCAGGGCTGCGTCCTTAGCCCCCTACTGTACTCCCTGTACACACATGACTGTGTGGCCAGGTTCAGCTCAAACTCCTTCATCAAGTTTGCTGATGACACTGTGGTGGTGGGCCGGATCTCCAACAACGATGAGAAGGCCTACCGGGAGGAGGTGGCTGATCTGGCACTCTGGTGTCAGGACAATAGCCTCCTCTTGAATGTCACTAAAACGAAGGAGCTGATTGTGGACTTTAGAAGGGCTCAACATCCAAGGACGTACACGCCACTGGAGATAAATGGGTCTACTGTGGATAGGGTGAGCAGTTTTAAATACCTGGGAGTCCACATCACAGAGAATCTGACGTGGACAACACACATTGCCACACTGGTGGGTAAGGCAAGGCAGCGCCTTTACCACCTTAAACAACTGAGGAAATTCAGAGTGTCTCTGAGGATCCTTCATTGCTTCTACTCTGGGGCTGTAGAGAGCATCCTGTCCGGCAACATTACAGTCTGGTTTGGGAACAGCTCTGCCCAGGACAGGATGGCCCTGCAGAGAGTAGTGCGTTCGGCAAAACGCACCATGGGAACTACACTCATCCCCCTGCAGGACCTATACATCAGGAGGTGCAGATCCAGATCAAGCAAGATCATGAGGGACCCCTGCCACCCCAGTAATGGACTGTTCCAGATGCTACGGTCAGGCAAACGCCTCTGCTGTCACGCTGTGAAAACGGAGAGGATGAGACGGAGTTTCTTCCCACAGGCCATCAGGACTGTCAACTTTTATAACCCCAGAGACTAAATTTTTGTCTGCACTATAGTAACTTATTAACTTTACTTATATGCTGTAACTGTAATTCTTTTTTGTGCACAATCCGCAGGCATTGCCACTTTCATTTCACTGCACATCGTGTATGTGTATGTGACAAATAAACTTGACTTGACTTGACTTGAAATGCAGGGGAAATGTTCCCAATGCATATCACCTCACATATTAGATACCCCACCTACTCCATCACACACATTCTCCCCATCTGAAGAAGAACGCAGTTCCTCTTTGGCCTCATCAATCACCTGAGAATATACAAACCTCGATAGTGAGAAAGTTTCCTTGAACCAAAGGACTGTCTAAGGAGAAGGAGAAGGTTATGGGGCGGTCACGGTGACACAGTGATAGAGTTGCTGCCTTACAGCGAATGCAACGCCGGAGACCCAGGTTCGATCCCAACTACGGTTGCAGTCTGTACGGTTGCTGTCTGAACTCTATCCAAGCCTTTGACTATTCGGTAAGGTTCAACAATGTCCCCATTCATCGTTCTAAACTCCAGCGAGTGCAGGGCCCTAATGAGGTGACATCTGGAGTACTGTGTGAAGTACTGTGTGAAGCTGTGGTCTCCAAATTTGAGGAAGGACATTCTTGCTATTGAGGGTGTGCAGCGTAGGTTCACTAGGTTATTTCCCGGAATGGCGGGACTGTCGTATGTTGAAAGACTGGAGTGGCTGGGCTTGTATACACTGGAATTTAGAAGGATGGGAGGGGATCTTATTGAAACATATAAGATTATTAAGGGGTTGGACACGTTAGATGCAGGAAACATGTTCACAATGTTGGGGGAGTCCAGAACCAGGGGCCACAGTTTAAGAATAAGGGGTAGGCCATTTAGAACGGAGATGAGGAAAAACTTTTTCAGTCAGAGTTGTAAATCTGTGGAATTCTCTGCCTCAGAAGGCAGTGGAGGCCAATTCTCTGGATGCTTTCAAGAGAGAGCTAGATAGAGCTCTTAATGATAGCGGAGTCAGGTGGTATGGGGAGAAGGCAGGAACGGGGTACTGATTGTGAATGATCAGCCATGATCACATTAAATGGCGGTGCTGGTTCAAAGGGACGAATGGCCTCCTCCTGCACCTATTGTCTATTGTCTATTGTCTATTGTCTATTGTGCCACCAAACGCACATTGTCTATTGTCTATTGTGTCACCAATTGCCGCTTTGGTAGATTTCTATGAATCATCCATCCACTCACAATTTGATATTAAGTGGCCTGAATGTTAAGGCATTGTGTCGAGTTTGCAGGATTTGGCTGGATTATCACTGGTGGCTGTGATTTGAGTTCTCCGCGATCTGTTTTCTCGGGTTGTTGAAAGATTAATTAGTCTGCACAGAGAGAGGCCTAGCCGCACTTGCGTTCCTGCTGTCATTGCCTTCTCCAATCATGGGTGGGCCCGTCGCGGGAGACTCAAGCAGAACATATCGAGGCCAAATAGCCAGAGGGGGAAAGAGAGAGAAAAGTAAGAAAGAACTCATCGGAAATCTCCGACACTTGAAAAGTTTAAATACTGTGTGATTCATGATGCCCAAGGCACCGTGAATGGTAGAACAAGTTTTGCACATTTCTGCTGAGCGAAGAAAATCAACAGAGTTCAGAGTGTGTGTCCGTGTCATGTGTCGAGCGCAGTATTGTTCCCAGCCCTAGACCTCACCAGATGAACCATTTACACTGACGAGCCAAAACATTATGACCACCTGCCTGTTATGCTGTTGGTCCTCCGTGTGCCGTCAAAACAGTGCCGACCCGCCGAGGCATGGATTCTACAAGACCCCCGAATGTGTCCTGTGGTATCAAGCACCAAAACATCAGCAGCAGATCCTTTAGCAGCACCCCACAAGCCTTGCTGTTTCCGAGATTCTCTGACCCAGTCGTCTGGCCATAACAATTTGGCCCTTGTCAAAATCACTCAGGTCTTTACTCCTGCCCATTTGTCCTGCATCAACTTCAAGAACAGACTGTTCACTTGCTGCCTAATATATCCCACCCCTTGACAGGTGCCATTGTAACAAGATAACCAATGTTATGTCAGTGGTCATAATGTTTTGGCTCATCAGTGTATGCCTCTACAAGACACAGCATCCATGTATACAGTATGTTAGATGCGTTGGATGCCACTGAATTTGTTTGGATACCCCGCTGCTTTATTAAATCTCAGGCACGTTGGAGGTAAAATCGTGAACTTTAAGTCACTGCATTTATTTTAGTCACACAGCATGGAAACAGGCCATCCTTGAATGGATTGTCACAAAATGCTGGAGTAACTCAGCGGGTCAGGCAGCATCTCTGGAGAGAAGGAATGGGTGACGTTTCGGGTCGAGACCCTTCGTCAGACTCTGGAGACTTCTTTAAGTTCTGAAAAAGGATCTCAACCTTTTTTCTCCAGCATCTGCAGTTGCTTCCTACACCTTCTGTAAATGACTTGCTTGCCTGACATAGGTAGTAATCTTGAAAATTACACAGTATATGTTCTTGACAAGAGAATTAATGCCAAAATAAACTGAGAATGGGCTGTGAAGAAACAAATGGTGGATCCCAAGACCTATTCATTATAACGGCAAGAATAACACCACTTCCTGCCTTCCAAATAAATTTGGAGCGTGTGTTTTGATCTGAATTTTGAGCCTGGAAAATGTAATTAAGCACCACTGGACAATATAAAAAGTATTGTTCCTTGAGCTTCATTAAATCTGTGTAATGGTTAATTCAGAATGAGCTGGAGACTAACTCTAAGGGACAATTGGATTCAGGGAATATAGTGGTGTGGGAATGGGAATAGGCCATAGCATCTCAGCACTCTTCTGCCAATGCCATAAGATGATTTGTGATCTACCTTCACATCATCATTCAGTTTAGTTTAGTTTAGTTCAGAGATACAGCGCGGAAACAAGCCCTTTGGCTCACTGAGTCCGCACCGACCAGCGATCCCCGCACATTAAGTCTACACTACATGCACTCTAAGGACATTCTGAATTAGGGCGTCACGGTGGCGCAGCGGTAGAGTTGCTGCCTTACAGCGAATGCAGCGCCGGAGATCCAGGATCGATCCCGACTACTGGTACTGTCTGTACGGAGTTTGTACGTTCTCCCCGTGACCTGCGTGGGTTTTCTCCGAGATCTTCGGTTTCCTCCCACACTCCAAAGACATACAGGTATGTAGGTTAATTGGCTTGGTAAATGTAAAAATTGTCCCTAGTGTGTGTAGGATAGTGTTAATGTGCGGGGATCGCTGGTCGGCGGGGACCCGGTGGGCCGAAGGGCCTGTTTCAGAGCTGTATCTCGAAACTAAACTCAACAATTTACATTTATACCAAGTCAATTAACCTACAAACCTGCACGTCTTTGGAATGTGGGAGGAAACCGAAGATGTCGGAGAAAACCCACACAGGTCACGGTGAGAAAATACAAACTCCGTACAGACAGCACCCGTAGTCAGGATCGAACTGGGTCTCCGGCGCTGTAAGGCAGAAACTGTACTTCTGCGCCACCATGCCACCCTTTTGTGTTTGTTTTTATTTTAATGTCCCCCACTACTACACATTTTGCAGTCAAGTATTCTGCATTCGGGGATATCGCAGGCATCAGCACACCCTGAGTGCAATGGGATAAACCCGTGCTGGGAAACAGCTCAGAAACAGGCCCTTCAGTGCACCGTATTTATTCAAACCATCAATACACATCTACACTCATAACAGTTACCAGCACTTGGTTCTTAGCCAGCTTGCCCACATTTTCTTCCTTGCTGAAAAGTTCTATCCCATGTAATATTCCAGTGAATCTCCTCTGCAGTCTCGCCAGTGGACCCATGTCCATCCTATAACACCAGATGGCCAGAACACCGCACAATATTCCAGATCCTATATACCAAAGTATAATCATAGAATCTTATTACGCTGCTTGCAATTGGTTAATGATGGGTTGGGATGTGGAAGACAGGATGCAAGTGTGTAGCATTTGTTAGACTGAATTAATCGTCTGTAGTTTCCTTTATTTTGTAGATACTGGTAGTGAGGTACAGGTGGTGAGAGCAGGTATTGAAGGAGGTTGTTCTGGGACACCAGAACCAACTGTTGAAACTTCGCGTGGTGTCATGGGCCTAACGCAACAAAACACCAGTGAAGTTAGGTGCCCACTTGATAACCCCAATGATATAATCACATCGTTTCTTTAAAGGATTTGAGTATCGGAGTAAAGTGGTCCTTCTGCAGTTGTACAGGGCCCTGGTGAGGTTCATGAGGTCAATCCCCAGGATGGCGGGACTGTCATAAGAGTAAAGATTGGAAAGACTGGGCTTGTATTCACTGGAGTTTAGAAGGATGAGAGGGGATCTTGTAGAAACGTGTAAAATTATAAAAGGACTGGACAAGCTAGATGCAGGAAAAATGTTCCCAATGTTGGGGGAGTCCAGAACCAGGGGACACAGTCTAAGAATAAAGGGGAGGCCATTTAAAACTGAGGTGAGAAAAAAACTTTTTCACCCAGAGAGTTGTGAATTTGTGGAATTCTCTGCCACGAGGGCAGTGGAGGCCAATTCACTGGATGAATTGAAAAGAGAGTTAGATAGAGCTCTAGGGGCTAGCGGAATCAAGGGATATGGGGAGAAGGCAGGCACGGGTTACTGATTGTGGATGATCAGCCATGATCACAATGAATGGCGGTGCTGGCTCGAAGGGCCGAATGGCCTCATCCAGCACCTATTTTCTATGTTTCTAAAGTGCTTGTTAACATGGAGGTAGCTGATGGAGTTAGTAATTGTCCTTCGCAGAAGTTTGTATAATCAGTTTAGACCGTACTTTGGCTGTGGGCTTGGGTTTTCTTGGTTGAGTGCTTATCCTGGTGTTATAGCACAAGTACTTTGTAATTGAAATTTCTATTTTAATTTCAGTCTTAATTGGAATTTCAAGTAAACAACATTCTCCGTTTCCATTCTATCTGCCAAAGTGTTTCGCCACATTATGTTCCATCCGCCAGGATTTTACTCCGTTGCTTGCAGTAGCTGATTTGTGTGCATTGCGGATTTTTTAATCCTCTTCACAACCTGTTTGGCAAGCTAAGTTTTGTATCGTGACAAAGGATGCATCCAATATCCTCAGACCCTTTATCCGATTCATCAATTATTCATCACACCCCAAAAACGACCCATTTTTCTTCATTCACTCTTTGCAGTCACTTAGAAATCATTTATATTGCCATAATGTCATGAATTTACCTTGTGCAGTGTAAGCTTTAACGTAGCACTTTAGTAAGTTGCCTTTGGAAGTTTAGACATCTCTTTATCCACCCTGCCTCATCCATAATTAACTCCACACACAAATTTACCAAACGTGACCTTCATCTCGTAAAGCCACATTAATTTCTGCTTGGTTATGTTGTGATGTTAATGCAACCTCTGGCACCAAAATGGTTAAAGGCAGCTGACATGTGCCATGTGGGCAGCACGGTGGCGTAGCAGTAGAGCTACTGCCTTACAGCGCTTACGGCGCCAGAGGTCCGGGTTCTATTCCTGACCACGGGCGCCGTCTGTACGGAGTTTGTACGTTCTCCCCATGACCTGCGTGGGTTTTCCCCGAGATCTTCGGCTTCCTCCCACACTCCAAAGATGTAGAGGTTTGTAGGTTAATTAGCTTGGTATAAATGTAAATTGTTCCTTGTGTGTGTAGGGTAGTGTTGATGTGCGTTGATCGCTTGTCGATGCGGACTCGGTGGGCCGAAGGGCCTATTTCCGCGCTGTATCTCTAAACTAAACTACCGATTGTCCTTTCCTTTCCAAGTCACACTCTGCTCTGATTTTGAGATATGTTGCTTTGCATTCACCATCAAAGGTCTATATCTTGCAACTCCCTTCTGAAAAACACTAGGACCAGTTCAAGAAGGTGGTTCATTCCAAAAGCGAATAACATAAAATCTTACTTACCAAATATCAATGAATTTACATATCCTTCACTGTAAGCTCATTCAAATCCATCGCAGATTTCCATCCGTTCTATTCTTCATTATTTCTAATCTAGTGCAGAACAAGGGGCCACAGTTTAAGAATAAGGGGTAGGCCATTTAGAACTGAGATGAGGAAAATCTTTTTCAGTCAGAGATTTGTGAATCTGTGGAATTCTCTGCCTCAGAAGGCAGTGGAGGCCAATTCTCTGAATGCATTCAAGAGAGAGCTAGATAGAGCTCTTAAGGATAGCGGAGTCAGGGAGTATGGGGAGAAGGCAGGAACGGGGTACTGATTGGGAATGATCAGCTATGATCACATTGAATGGCGGTGCTGGCTCGAAGGGCCAAATGGCCTCCTCCTGCACCTATTGTCTATTGTCTATTGTCTATTGTCTATTTTTCCTCCCAATCTTCTGTGCACCACATATCTTCCCTGCAATGCCTGATTTGTGTGCTACTTAATTTTTGTCATGAGATTTATTTTTCATTGCACTTGTGTGTACACCGGTCAGCCAAAACATTATGGCCACTGACAGGTGAAATGAATAACATTGATTATCTTGTTACAATGGCACCTGTCAAGGGGTGGGATATATTAGGCAGCAAGTGAACAGTCAGTTCTTGAAGTTGATGTGTTGGATGCAGGAGAAATGGGCAGGAGTAAAGACCTGAGCGACTTTGACAAGGGCCAAATTGTTATGGCCAGACGACTGGGTCAGAGCATCTCTGAAATGGCAAGGCTTGCAGGGTGCTCCCGGTCAGCAGTGGTGAGTACCTACCGACAGTGGTCCGAGGAGGGACAAACCACAAACCGGCGACAGACAGGGTGTTGGGCGCCCAAGGCTCATCGATGCGCGAGGGCAACGAAGGCTATCCCGTCTGGTCCGAACCGACAGAAGGTCGACTGTGGCACAAGTCACAGAAAATGTTAATGGTGGTCACGGGAGGAATGTGTCACAATACACAGTGCATCGCACCATGCTGCGTATGGGGCTGCACACGGAGGACCAACAGCATATTAGGCAGGTGGGCATTATGTTTTGGTTCATCAGGTCATAATGTTTTGGCTGAACAGCGTTGAAAAGTCAGCGAACAGTTTCTGAGAGTGAATAGTATTCTGTGGTTGTGTATGTGGATTCTGAAGTGAATCTCAGTGTTTTATTATCCTAGAGAGGGCACTAATATTCTTGCAAATGGTGCCAATTATTTACAAACCATTATGGGGGTTAACCTTATTTATTTCTAAAATCTCCCATGGATGTGTAAGTCTGTGAAAAAACAGTAACAATAATATATATTTAAGCCTAAATATTATAATCTAAAATCAGGCCGTAATGAAATAATAAATCAGAGATTTATTTGCTTCTGTTTTCCTTCCTGTCTCTCAATTATAAAGACATGAAGTTTCATTAACAATTGTTTTTCTGCCAGCAGCGATGTTTCAATGGAGCAAGGGAAACAAGTCATAATGTGTATCATTAATTACCGTTATTATCATCCCACATCGCCATATGCAGGATAAACAAAACAGGAGATGTACATCATACAATGACTGATGTTTGTAGGAAGGAACTACAGATGCTGGTTTACACCAAAGATAGACACAAAATGCTGGAGTAACTCAGCGGGTCAGGCAGCATCTCGGGAGATAGCGGAGTCAGGGGGTATGGGGAGAAGGCAGGAACGGGGTACTCGGTAGAGCAGCGGTAGAGTTGCTGCTTTACAGCGAATGCAGCGCCGGAGACTCAGGTTCGATCCTGACTACGGGTGCTGCACTGTAAGGAGTTTGTACGTTCTCCCCGTGACCTGCGTGGGTTTTCTCCGAGATCTTCGGTTTCCTCCCACACTCCAAAGACGTACAGGTATGTAGGTTAATTGGCTGGGTAAATGTAAATGTAAAAATTGTCCCTAGTGGGTGTAGGATAGTGTTAATGTACGGGGATCACTGGGCGGCACGGACTTGGAGGGCCGAAAAGGCCTGTTTCCGGCTGTATATATATGATGATGATGATATGATATGATGATCAGCCATGATCACATTGAATGGCGGTGCTGTTTCGAAAGGGCCGAATGGCCGAAAGGCCTCCTCCTGCACCTATTGTCTATTGTCTATTGAGAGAAGGAATGGGTGAAGTTTTGGGTCGAGACCCTTCTTCAGACTGATGTCAGGGGAGGAGGCAGGACAAAGATAGGATGTTGTCGGAGACAGGAAGATTAGTGGGAGAACTGGGAAGGGGGAGGGGATAAAGAGGGGAAACAGGGACTACCTGAAGCAGGAGAAGTCAATGTTTAAACCGTGGGTAAAAGATGGAGGTGGTTTGAACAAAGCCACATAGCCTTCAGTTCTCTCGTCCAAATCATTGATATACAACATGAAGAGCTGTGGTCCCAGCACCGACCCCTGCGGAACTCCGCAAGTCACTGGCAGACAACCAGAAAAAGCCCCCTTTACTGCCACTCTTTGCCTTCTGCCATCCAGCCAACCTGCTGTCCATGCTGGTATCTGCCCTCTGTTACCGTGGGCTCTCGTCTACTTTATCAGTCTCACATTTGGCACCTTATTAAAGGACTTCTGAAAATCTAGGTAAACAACATCCACTGACTCTCCCTTGCCTATCCTGCTAATTACTTCCTCATAGACGCATTGAGTCATACAGTGTGGAAACAAATTGCCCAACTTGCCCACACCGATCAACATGTCTATATTAGTCCCACTGGCCTGCGTGTGGCCCATATCCCTCTAAACCTGTCCGATCCATGTTTCTTAAACGTTGCAGTAGTTCCTCAAAGAATTCCAGCAGATTCACCAGACAAGGTCTCCCCTTCACAAAACCATGCTGACTTCGGCCGGCCTATTTTATCATGTGTTTCTAAGTACAAGGAAACCTCATCCTTTATGGAAGGAAAAATGCAGGAAAAATGATCCCAATGTTGGGGGAGTCCAGAACCAGGGGCCACAGTCAAAGAATAAACGAGAGGACATTTAAAACTGAGGTGGGAAAAAACTTTTTCACCCAGAGAGTTGTGAATTTGTGGAATTCTCTGGCACAGAAGGCAGTTGTGGCCTATTCACTGGATGAATTTAAAAGAGAGTTAGATAGAGCTCTAGGGGCTAGCGGAATCAAGGGATATGGGGAGAAGGCAGGCACGGGTTACTGATTGTGGATGTTCAGCCATGATCACAATGAATGGCGGTGCTGGCTCGTAGGGCCAAATGGCCTCTTCCTGCACCTATTTTCTGTTCCTATGTTTCTACGTTTAAAAAGGACTCTAAATTGGACTCCACCAACCTGAAGTTTAGTTTATTTAGTTTATAATTGTCACGTTTACATTGAAAAGTCTTTTTGTTGTTTGTTATCTAGCCAAACAAAAAGCTACACATGATTACAATCAAACTGTCTGCAGCATGTAGATAAAGATTAAAGGGAATAACACGGTGCAAGATAAAGTTTGATAAATTCTGATTAAAGATAGTTCAAAGGTATTTATTCACAAAACGCTGGAGTAACTCAGCAGGGCAGGCAGCATCTCAGGAGAGAAGGAATGGGTGACGTTTTGGGTTGAGACCCTTCTTCAGACTAGTTCAAATGTCTCCAATGAGATTAATGGAAGGTCAGGACTACATTTTAGCTGGTGAGAGGATGGTTCAGTTGCCTGATGAGAACTGGGAAGAAAATGTCCCTGAATCTGGAGGTATGCATTTTCAAACTGCTGTATCACTTGCATGATGGGAGAGGGAGTGACCAGGGTGAGACCAGTCCTTGATTGTGCTGCTGGCCTTGCCGAGGCAGCGTGGTGTAGATGGAGTCAATGGAAGGGAGGTTGGTTTGTGTGATGGTCTGGGCTGCTGGCCGTGCCGAGGCAACGTGAAGTGTAGATGGAGTCATCGGAAGGGAGGTTGGTTTGTGTGATGGTCTGGGCTGCGTCCACAATTCTCTGCAATTTCTTGCCCACATGGATGGAGCTGTTCCCAAACTATGTTGCATTGCATCCTGTAATCCTAACCAAGTTAGGAAACGGGGAAGTACAAAGAGATCTGGGTGTCCTTGTTCATCAGTCACTTAAAGGAAGCATGCAGGTACAGCAGGCAGTGAAGAAAGCTAATGGCATGTTGGCCTTTATGACAAGAGGAGTTGAGTATAGGAGCAAAAAGGTCCTTCTGAAGTTGTACAGGGCCCTAGTGAGGCCGCACCTGGAGTACTGTGTGGAGTTTTGGTCTCCAAATTTGAGGAAGGACATTCTTCCTATTGAGGGCGTGCAGCGTAAGTTTACTAGGTAAATTGCCGGAATGGCGGGACTGTCGTATGTTGAAAGACTGGAGTGGCTAGGCTTGTATACACTGGAATTTAGAAGGATGAGAGGGGATCTTATTGAAAAATATAAGATTATTAAGGGATTCGACACACTAGAGGCAGGAAACATGTTCCCAATGTTGGGGGAGTCCAGAACCAGGGGCCACAGTTTAAGAATAAGGGGTAGGCCATTTAGAACGGAGATGAGGAAAAACCTTTTCACTCAGAGAGTTGTAAATCTGTTGAATTCTCTGCCTCGGAAGGCAGTGGAGGCCAATTCCCTGGATGCTTTCAAGAGAGAGTTAGATAGAGCTCTTAATGAAAGCGGAGTCAGGAGGTATGGGAAGCAGGCAGGAACTGATTGAGAATGATCAGCCATGATCACATTGAATGGCGGTGCTGGCTCGAAGGGCTGAATGGCCTCCTCCTGCATCTATTGTCTATTGTCTATTGTCTAAGATTTCAAGATTTCAAGATCAGTTCATTGTCACATGTACCAATTAAGGTACAGTGAAATTTGAGTTACCACCAGTTCTATGTGATCCCATTTCCTCTTCCACTAACTCTACTTCTGGTGCGGTTTTAGAGGCTGATTAACACACAAGCCCACACATCGTTGGGACGTGGGAGAAACACAGAGTACCCGGAGAAAGGCCAGAGTAACTCGGTGGGTCTGGCAGCATCCCTGGATGTTTTGGGTTGAGACCCTTCTTCAGACTGAGTCAGCGGAGAGGGAAACGAGGGGTGTGGAAAGGGACAGAACAAATTAGACCTGGCACCGATTAGTTTTAGTTGAGTTTAGTTTAGAGATACAGCGCGGAAACAGGCCCTTACAGCCCACCGGGTCCGCGCCGCCCAGCGATCCCCGCACATTAACACTATCCTACACCCACTGGGGACAATTTTTTTTTACATTTACCAAGCCAATTAACCTACAAACCTGCACGTCTTTGGAGTGTGGGAGGAAACCGAAGATCTCGGAGAAAGCCCACGCAGGTCACGGGGAGAACGTACAAACTCCGTACAGACGGCGCCCGCAGTCGGGATGGAACCCGGGTCTCCGGCGCTGCATCCGCTGTGAGGCAGCAACTCTACCGCTGCGCCACCGTGACCGCCCGTCGCTGGATGTTTTGGGTTGAGACCCTTCTTCAGACTGAGTCAGGGGAGAGGGAAACTAGGGGTATGGAAAGGTATGGAACAAATTAGAGCTGGCACCGATGACCCAGTGAATTGAATTGAATTGAATATTTTCTTGTCACATGTGACAGGCCACAGTGAAATTCTTTGCTTTCGTCCCCAAGGCTGACATCGGCCGCCGCACCGACCCACCGACCGACCGACCTCTCCACCGATGCTGCTGGGTCCTCTCCAACCACCTCCGTGATGCTGACCCCTGGGCCCCAGCCTTGGGCTCTGCGAACCCAGGGGCCGGCCACGGGCTCTGAGGACCCAGGGGCCGGCTGGCCGCGGACTTCGTTGACCCGCGAGGCTCCACCTCCGACCCGCCAGGCTCCGGCCTTGGCTTCTCAGCGGCACATCCGGAAGGCATTGTGGAGCCCACAATGCTGCATTGTTGAGCCCACAATGCTGCATTGTTGAGCCCACAATGCTGCATTGTTGAGCCCACAATGCTGCATTGTTGAGCCCACAATGCTGCATTGTTGGCTTTGGAAGAGGTGAGAATGAAGAGATATGAACAATGGAACTATCAGTATAAGAAAATAACTGCAGATGCTGGTACAAATCGAAGATTTTTATTCACAAAATGCTGGAGTAACTCAGCAGGTCAGGCAGCATCTCAGGAGAGAAGGAATGGGTGACATTTCGGGTCGAGACCCTTCTTCAGTCTGAAGAATTGTCTCGACCCGAAACGTCACCCATTCCTTCTCTCCCTAGATGCTGCCTGACCTGTTGAGTTACTCCTGCATTTTGTGAATAAAAACCTTCGAGTGGAACTCTCAGGATGAATAGGGGGGGGGGTGGGGGGGTAGAGAGAGAGGGAATGCAAGGGTTACTTGAAATTGGAGAAATCAATATTCATCTTGGTTGTAAAGCTGCCCAAGTGAAATATGAGGTGCTGTTCCTCCAATTCGCTTGTAACCTCACTGTGACAATGGAGGAGGCCCAGGACAGAAGGGTCAGTGTGGGAATGGGAGGGGGAGTTAAAGTGCTGAGCCACGGGGAGATCGCGTAGGCCAAGGCGGACTGAGCGGAGGTGATCAGAGAAGCCATCGGTGAGCCTGCGCTTGGTCTCGCCTGACGTACAGGAGTCCACACCTGGAACAACGGATACAGTAGATGAGGTTGGAGGAGGTGCAGGTGAATCTCTGCCTCACCTGAAAGGACTGTTGGTGTCCCTGGATGGAGTGGAGGGGGGAGGTATAGGGACAGGTGAAGTCAGTTTTCCAGCAGATTCCACGCTGTGACATTTTTGCCAATTTTCCTTCCTGGGGAAGCGCAGAGGGAATTCCACTGTATGTTTCTTTTCCTAATCAGATGTGCAGCACTTTGGTCAACGTGGGTTGTTTTTAAATGTGCTATACAAATAAAATTGACTTGACTTGACTTGACCTTACAGCTGGAAGGGATTCTCCGGCCTAACCCAAGTTCAAATTTCATCGTAACAACTGCCAGACATTTTGCACACCACATAATCACTGGTGGTTAAGCCCTTATATTATCTCTTTGGGGTTAGGTATGAAACATGCACTCTGGTGGTTAAAATCTTCTTTGGGTCCGTGGGACTGTTGAGACAACACCGACCGACCGACCGGCGGTACTGGGTAAACCTAGCTTCCAGACTGCAGGGTTGATTGTGGAGCAGCAATGTTTGTTCATGACGTGTATCTGTGGTTTACAATACCTGGATGGCCTTGAGGCTGTGCTCTAATCACCTCCCTTGTCAGGCATGCAAACATGGCATCGGTGAAGTCGTTGCGATCCGTCTAATGGATGTACTTGCTCCATCTTCTCCACGAGCAGTTTCACACACTGATTAATAGCTGCGTCCCATCCCAGCCTTTAATTAAAAGCAATTAAATCGCCAGAGCCATGGGGCGTAACTGCGGCGTTGGCACAACTGTGGATGGTCTGCTGCAGGCAGTTGGCAATGGGGTATTAACTTACTTCTGCAGAGGCCTACAAGTCCAGGCCACTTTATTTGTGCAATCTTATAATAGCTGATATTCATCTTCGGGAGATCAAATGAAAGAAACATTAATAATTCCCCAGCGAAGCAAGGCAGTAAAGAACCAGACAATAGATGTTTAAGGCATGTCACCTTATTGCCCGAGAAAGAGAGAGAGAGAGAGAAGCATTTTATGTTCTAATCTTGAATTTGGGAGGATATAAACTGCAATGTGATAGCAATTTTCGTTTGGGCTCAGGCATCTTGGTGCTTACTCTGAGCTAATGTTGTGATGCACAGACCGACCTTGATCATATTATCAAGCAGTAGGATGGGTGAAATCAATACGTGATGAATATTTCCCGTGGAAGAATCACAGCTATTATCACTGGATCACAACGTTATAATGAAAGGACCGGTGCTTGTGTGCGTTCTCTGGCAGGGAGGGATGACTCCAGTGCATTGTGCATGAGTATAACTGACCATTAAGGTGCCTCCTTTAGTACAGATAATATGTTACAGAAAGCCGACAGTCTGTGTGATATCACAATATAGAGCGGCCCGGTGGTGCAGCTGTAGAGCTACTGCCTTGCAGCGCCAGAGACCCGGCTTCCATCCTGACTATGGGTGCAGGAAAATAACTGCAGATGCTGGTTCAAATTGAAGGTAGACACAAAATGCTGGAGTAACTCAGCAGGTCAGGCAGCATCTCAAGAGAGAAGGAATGGGTGGCGTTTTGGGTCGAGACCCTTCTGACCCGAAACGTCACCCATTCCTTCTCTCCTGAGACTCAAAATGAGTTATCCCAGCATTTTGTGTCTACCAAACCTTGGGTGCTGCCTGTACGGAGTTTGTACGTTCTCCCCAAGACCTGCATGGGCTTTCTCCGAGATCTTCGGTTTCCTCCCACACTCCAAAGACGTACGGGTTTGTCAGTGAATTGGCTTGGCATAAAAGTAAAATTGTCCCTTGCGGGTGTAGAATAGTGTTAATGTGCGGGGATCACTGTTCGGTGTGGACTCGGTGGGCTGAAAGGCCTGTTTCTGCACTGTAACTCTAAACTAAACCATTGTAGGCTCCTGAGCATACAAACTAAAAATGTTTGAAGCTACAGCAGAAACAACATTCGATATCAATGCACTGTCTGAGAGTTAAATTTGCATTGTAAGGGCTGTCTGATGGCACAGCAGTTTGGTGCCATAGATCCTTTCGAAAGGTTTGGCCTTGATGTCGGACATGGACATGTTATTAAAACCTGCGCAGACCAACTGACTGGAGTTTTCACGGACATCTTCAACTTTGTATAAAGGGCCTGTCTCACTTGGGCGATTCTTTAGGCGACTGCCGGCGACTGTCAAAGTCGTAGCAGATCGCCAAAATTTTCTTTTACCCCACGACAATGACCACGACAATGACCACGACAATGACCACGACAATGACCACGACAATGACCACGACAATGACCACGACAATGACCACGACAATGACCACGACAATGACCACGACAATGCCGAGTCAGGTCGATACAAGTTACTTTTTTTGTGAAACTAGCACCTGGCTAAGAGATTACACCGTCTTCAGAAACATCGCTAAATTCCCACGCTTATCAATGCTTCTCCGGCGTCCTAATTTTCGCTGAAATCACTGACAAGTCTGTAATTACTTGAGAGTTTTGAAATATAACATCTTGCCCAGGTTACTTGTAAACCAAGCTTCACGGTAACAAGGCATAAACTGGACTGACTTCCAGTTTACTAATAGCAGTATTAAGAAATTTAATTTTAAACGTGGTTAAATGGATTTTTGTGCGGAGTGTGGGCATTCTATGAAAATGTACGGGAGATGCATATCTGGTTTCTGGGTTGCATATCTGGGTTGGGAGCCCACTTTAAAAGTAATCACTGATGGCCATAAACATCGCGAAATTCCCACGCTTACCTGACCATCAAACTGTCGCCTCCAATCTACCTGTCAAATGTCCTGACGGTAAATAAATTGGTTAAACACAAGCATTTTATGGTATCTTCAAATGACTTTACTTAATTTAATATTACGTGCTTCTAAATGTATCTGCGACAACCTAGCAAACCTGGGGACAGCGTGCGACAGACAGCGCCCGCAATAAGCCACGATACCTGGCGACAAGCCAGCTGTCGCTGAGAAATTTCAAACCGGTTGATTTCTCAGCGATGCGCTGAGATCCGCTACGATTCTTGGAAGACTCCTCACGATCATGCCCGCGACACCCCGGCGAACTGTTGGCGACAGCCTAGTCACCGGCAGTAACCTTAAAATCGCCTAAAGTGGGACAGGGCCTTAACTATGGTCTGAGGTCCCCACCACATGTTCAAAAGCACATTAATTATAACAGCGCCCAAGAAGAGCAAGATGACATAGAGTCGTAGAGTGATGCAGTGTGGAAACAGGCCCTTCGGCCCACACCGGCCAACATGTCCCAGCTACACTAGTCCCACCTGCCCGCATTTGGCCCATATCCCTCCAAACCTGTCCTATCCATGTACCTGTCTAACTGTTGCTTTAACGATGGGATAGTCCCAGCCTCAACTACCTCTTCTGGCAGCTTGTTCCATACACCCACCACCCTTTGTGTGGAAAAGTTACCCCCATTTAGAACTGAGATGAGGAAAAACTTTTTCAGTCAGAGAGTTGTGAATCTGTGGAATTCTCTGCCTCAGAAGGCAGTGGAGGCCAATTCGCTGAATGCATTCAAGAGAGAGCTAGATAGAGCTCTTAAGGATAGCGGAGTCTGGGGGTATGGGGAGAAGACAGGAACGGGGTACTGATTGAGAATGATCAGCCATGATCACATTGAATGGCGGTGCTGGCTTGAAGGGCCGAATGGCCTCCTCCTGCACCTATTGTCTATTGTCCATTGTCTCAGATTCCTATTAAATCTTTTCCCATTCACCTTAATTTAAAAAATATATATAAACCAGAGGACATAAGTTTAAGGTGATAATAGATGACATTCAGTTACGTGCCCAGCACCAAACTCTGAGACACACGGCTAGCACAGCCACTGCCATAACAGGTCAGGAATGTATACAGTCTCCTGTTCTACTCTCTTGTACCCCTGATGCAGTTCCAACATCATGTTAATATTTTGCCAAAGACACCAGGTGGCATGGTGGCGCAGCGGTAGAGTTGATGCCTTTCCATGCCAGAGACCCAGGTTCGATCCTGACATCTGGTGCTGTCTGCATGGAGTTTGTATGTTCCCCCTGTGATCTGCGTGAGTTTTCCAGTTTCCTCCCACACTCCAAAGACGTGCGGGTCTGTAGGTTAATTGGCTTTGGTAAGAATTGTAAATTGTCCCGAGTCTGCGGGGATCGTTGGTCGGTGCGGAATCGGTGGGCCGAAGGGCCTGTTTCCATGCTGTATCTCTAAACTAAACTTAACAAATCCGAAAGGGATTCATTATATATATGAACAGCTTCTGTTTATTGACACCAGCGTTATGGGATGATTAATGGGTAGCGATGGTTAAAAGACAGGAGAGAGATTGACGAACTGATTGAATGGAATCAGAACAACAATCTTCCTCTCAACATTAACAAGACTAAGGAGCTAATTGTTGACCTCAGGAAGGGAAAGCTGAGAATCGAAGAATCTGTCGTCATCGCTGGGACGATGGCAGGGAAAGTCAGCAGATTCGTGTTCCTGGGTGGCATTTCTCTGAAGATCTGTGTCAGAGCCAGCACATTGATGCAATCTCACACACTTTAAGGCAATTCTGCATGTTGCTGAATACTATTTCAAACTTCCACAGGTGTATAGTAGAGAGAGTACTGAGTGATTGCATCACAGCCTGGTTTTGCCGCTATCGGTTTGGTTTAGTTTAATTCAGAGAAACAGCGCGGAAACGGGACCTTCAGCCTATCGAGTCCGCGCCGACCAGCGATCCCCGCACACTTACACTATCTTACACCCACTAGGGACAGTTTTTACATTTGATACCAAGCCAATTAACCTACAAACCCGTACGTCTTTGGAGTGTGGGAGGAAACCGAAGATCTCAGAGAAAACCCACGCAGGTCACGGGGAGAACGTACAAACTCCGTACAGACGGCGCCCGTAGATGGGATTGAACCCGGGTCTCTGGCACTGCAAGCGCTTTAAGGCAGCAACTCTACCGCTGCGCCACCGTGGCTGCTGTGTGTTTACTGATGTAAAACAATTTCTGATCTTCAGCATGTTGTTGCTAATGCTAATGCTCTCACAGATTCTGCCAATGTGCAAATTGCAGCTGTTGTAATATTAAATTATTAAACACCTTGTGCTTTATTTCATTTTATTTCTGAAGAAGGGTCTCGACCCGAAACGTCACCCATTCCTTCTCTCCTGAGATGCTGCCTGACCTGCTGAGTTACTCCAGCATTTTGTGAATAAATACCTTCGATTTGTACCAGCATCTGCAGTTATTTTCTTACGCTTTATTTTAGGGACTCGCTTAAAATTAAATCAATGAATGCAGGAAAATTATACCAGTGTCACTTGGTGCCAATGCCATTCTGACATAGTTAGTGGAGGAAAGACGTAAACAGATTGAGTAAAACTAGAAGTGAACTGATTTTACCACCACTTCATATTTTGCTAACAAAATGAATTTTTGATACAAGAACATCAGGCAGGAAACATGTTCCCAATGTTGGGGGAGTCCAGAACCAGGGGCCACAGTTTAAGAATAAGGGGTAGGCCAATTAGAACGGAGATGAGGAAAAACTTTTTCAGTCAGAGAGTTGTGAATCTGTGGAATTCTCTGCCTCAGAAGGCAGTGGAGGCCAATTCTCTGAATGCATTCAAGAGAGAGCTAGATAGAGCTCTTAAGGATAGCGGAGTCAGGGGGTACGGGGAGAAGGCAGGAACGGGGTACTGATTGTGAATGATCAGCCATGATCACATTGAATGGTGGTGCTGGCTCGAAGGGCCGAATGGCTATTGTCTATTGTCTATCATATCCACCTTCTCATAAAGATCTCGCGGTGTTAGCATTCTTGGAGTAAAACTGAATTAAATTTTAATTAACAGCTAAATGAAACTACATTTTTTGAAGAAAATATAAAATGAGGTATATGGAAGCAAACCAGTTACTTTACTATGAAAATGAAACAGAATTGAGGAGTGTGTCGGAGGGAACTGCAGATGCTGGTTTACATTGAAGACAGACACAAAATGTTGGAGTAACTCAGCGGGACAGGCAGCATCTCTGGAGAGAAGGAATGGGTGACGTTTCGGGTCGAGACCCTTCTTCAAACTGAGACTCTGAAGAAGGGCCTCGACCTGAAACGTCACCCATTCTTTCTCTCCAGAGATGCTGCCTGTCCCGCTGAGTTACTCCAACAATTTGTGTCTATCTTTGAACAGAATTGAGGTATTGAAATTCCAGCAGCATTTATCCTGCCCAATCAGTGAAGGTTCATTCAGGCAGTTTCTACTGTTCTGCCATTTTAAACCTGTTTATTATTTGTCTTGGAATACAATGGAAAAGTTGTTGATTTACTGGATCAGCAGCTATTGCTATGGACCATTGATGGAGAAACACGAGTTCAAATCCCACAATCGAAGCTGGCATATTTAAGTAAATAGGACGGCACGGTGGCACAGCGGTAGAGTTGCTGCCTTACAGCGAATGCAGCGCCGGAGACTCAGGTTCGATCCAGACTACGGGCGCCGTCTTTACGGAGTTTGTACGTTCTCCCCGTGACCTGCGTCGGTTTTCTCCGAGATCCTCGGTTTCCTCCCACACTCCAAAGACGTACAGGTATGTAGGTTAATTGGCTGGGTAAATGTAAAAATTGTCCCTAGTGGGTGTAGGATAGTGTTAATGTGCGGGGATCGCTGGGCGGCACGGACTTGGAGGGCCGAAAAGGCCTGTTTCCGGCTGTATATATATGATATGATACTATGAATATCCTTTAAGGAGGAAAATGTGCTGTTCCTATCTTGGTTGGCTTACGTGACTTCCAGACACACCAGTGTGGCTGAATTGTGAAAACCTCCTGAGTTCAGGGGCAATGAGGTTTGGACAATTAATCTCAGCATGGCCAAAGGCATCACATCCTGTGAATTAACAAGAAAGATTTGCTCAGAATCATTCACATCCTTGTCAGCACATTAATAGTTTAGTTTAGTTTAGAGATACAGCGCGGAAACAGGCCCTTCGGCCCACCGGGTCCGCGCCGACCAGCGATCCCCGCACATTAACACTATCCTACACACACACACTGGGAACAATTTTTACATTTATAGCAAGCCTATTTACGTACAAACCTGTACATCTTTGGAGTACGGGAAGTAAACGGAGATCTTGGAGAAAACCACGCCTTCACGGGGAGAACGTACAAACTCCGTACAGACAGCACCCGTAGTCGGGATGGAACCCGGGTCTCCGGCGCTGTAAGCGCTGTAAGGCAGCAACTCTACCGCTGCGCCACCGTGCCAGTATTTATTGCCACAATGCAAAAGCAAACCTATTCATCAGAGTTTAAAAAATTTAGTTCTGTGCACTGGTATTTGGATCAAAACTAACTTTTAATAACCAAATGCTCCCCCTTTAGTTTTCAAAGTCATTTTTATCTTCTCCTTTGTTTTATCGCTGGCAGTCCCTAGTGCCCTGTAACACTTAATGGACTTCTGACTGCCTCGGAATAGTCTTGTTGTGCAGCAATTCAACCCCCCACATTTTGTGGATCCATTAAAATGTCCTAATTAAATCAGTCATCAGAGTCCCATCTGCTGCAGACAACTTGCATGTTAGGGCAGCCTCAGGATTCCCTTCAGGGCAGTGACTGTACTTAGCTGTCTTTCAGGTTGGCTGGATAGCATGCACACACAGGAGAATCAGCAGCTCATTCTGACAGCGATGCAAAACAATGTTGTTCAGTTTCACTTCTCAGAGCAACATTTCAGAACAAGGTGATCTTGTCCCACCATTGTGGCCACTGTTCTGTTTTAAATACGAAACATGTCCGGATAGGAAAACAAAGCTGTGGGTTTGCTTTATTTTGATTTGCTTGTCAGTCATCCTTTGAGCTAAAATGTACAGTACTCGCTCGGCACGGGGTTATCTGAACAGATTGGCCTCTTAGAAATGACCAAGAGGCATACAGGCTGGTACTGACAATCACAAAGATAGACACAAAATGCTGGAGCAACTCAACGGGAGAGGCACCATCTCAGGAGAGAAGGAATGGGTGACTTTTCGGGCCTAGACTCTTTTTCAGACTAGTTAGTGAAAAGGGAATCGAGAGATACTGAACACCTTGGCTCAGTCTGCCTGAACCTGCCTGATCTCCCGGTTGCAAAACACATTAATACTCCTTCCCTTTCCCACTCTGACCTGTCTGTCCTCGGTCTCCTCCATTGTCAGAGTGAGGACAAACGCAAATTGGAGGAACAGCATCTAATATTTCGCTTGGGCAGCCTACAGCCCAGTGGTATGAATATTGATTTCTCTAACTTCAAGTAACCCAGGCATTCCCTCTCTCTCCATCCCTCCCCCACCCAAGTCGCACCAGCTTCTTGTTTTCATCCAACAAGCAGCCAACAATGGGCTGTTTCCTTTATCATTGTCACCTTTTTGCATATATCTTTCATTCATTGTTCTACATCATCGTCTATATCTCTCGCTTCCCTTTTCCTTAACTAGTCTGAAGAAGGGTTTCAACCTGAAACGTCACCCATTCCTTCTCTCCAGAGATCCTGCTTGTCTCGCTGAGTTACTCCAGCTTTTTGTGTCTATCTTCATGATTGTCAGTACCAGCCTGAATGGCTCGCAGTCATTTCTAAGGGGCCAGTCTGTTCAGATAACCCCGTGCCGAGCACTGTACATTTTAGCTCACTGTGGGCTGTGGGCAAGTCCTAAATGGGGCTTGGAGTTGGACTACCCCGCCCCTATGATGTCTCCACTGTCTTGTGTGCATGCCACATGTACAGTCGGCAAGTCGTTGGTTCCAGCGGCTGTAGGGCTTGTCTACCTAGCACGTGAAGTCTGAGTTCGGCGGAGTGAGATACATAGGACACTTCTGACCATCCACTGCATCCTGACCTGTCCCCAGCCGTCTCGACTATGTCTTGCTGCTGGAACCCGATAGGCCGGGACGAGAGAGTGAGGCCGCCGGTCTGTGCAACTCCCCCTCACTTAAACCCAAGTCAAGCGCAAGTCATGACGTCAACCATTTTAGCTCAAATGATACCTCAGCAAAATTGTCAGAATAGATTGTGAAGGCTAATTGGCAGGTGTTGACCGTTGTTGGGTAGGAGGTGACTGATGGGTCAGGTGGGAGGGTGGTTGGTGAGGTAATGTGCTCCTTCAGCTGTTCACACTAGGCTTCTGTATGCTCCTGGTACAGAGATAGACTCATGATTGGTAGTGTAGGAAGGAACTGCAGATGCTGGTTTCAACCAGGCAGCGGAAAGCCAAAACATGCTGACAATCGAGCTATTTGTAGTGTTCAGATACATGATAAGGGAATAACGTTTAGTGCAAGGTAAAGCCAGCAAAGTCCGATCAAGGATAGTCTGAGGGTCACCAATGAGGTAAATAGTAGTTCAGCACTGGTCTCTGGTTGTGGTAGGATGATTCAGTTGCCTGATAACAGCTGGGAAGAAACTGTCCCTGAATCTGGAGGTGTGCGTTTTCACACTTCTGTACATTTTGCCTGATGGGAGAGGGGAGAAGAGGGAGTGGCCAGGGTGAGAATGGTCCTTGATTATGCTGCTGGCCTTGCCGAGGCAGCGTGAGGTTTAAATGGAGTCAATGGAAGGGAGGTTGGTTTGTGTGATGGTCTGGGCTGCGTCCACAATTCACTGCAAATTCCTGTGGTCTTGGATGGAGCTGTTCCCAAACCAAGCTCTGATGCATCCCGATAAAATGCTTTCTATGGTGCATCTGTAGAAGTTGGTGAGAGTTGTTGGCGACAAGGAAGTTGAGGGAATGCTGACTAGTCCTAGGATTGGGAGGTCAGCCAGCTGAGGATGGAGAAGGCTAGGCTTCTCTTCTCTGGCGCTTGGAAAAAGGAAAGTTGACTTCATTGAAATGTACTGATGTGTTTTGAGGATTGGCAGGGAAGGTTATTTCCTCTGCTAAGAAGCCTAGAACTAGAGGTCATGGTCTCAACTTAAGGACTTGAACAAGGAGCCAGTTTTTCGTTCAGGGGGTAGTCCACGTTTGGACTTCAGTACCCTGGAGGCTCAGTCATTGATTACATTCAAAACACAGGCTGATAGCTTTCTGGCTGTTCGGGGAATCATGAGATATGGGTTTCGGCTGGGAAAACGGATTTGAGCTGGAAGATCTTGCGGAATGGTAAAAGAGACTCAAGAGGGTACTATTTCTCATATGATATGTTCTTTTGATTTTGAAGTTAATTTACTTTGCTGAAGGATAAACATGTGTTATTGGTCCCTGCTGTACAATGGTTCCATAATATAAAGCAATATGCCAGCAGATGAATTCATCTTAATCTTGTACGATGTTGAAAGGACAGCCAATATTATAAACTCAACTCCCACGACAAGGGTTGGAACCTGCAAGCTCAAAGTTGAGACTGTTACCACTATCCAAGCTGACAATCACAAGATGTCAACAGTAAAGGAGGATGTGGCACGGTGGCGCAGCGGTAGAGTTGCTGCCATACAGCGGCAGAGCCTAAGGTCCCGGGTTCGAGCCTGACTACGGGTCTGTCTGTACGGAGTTTGTACGTTCTGCGTGGCTTTTCTCCGAGATCTTCGGTTTCCTCTCACACTCCAAAGACGTGCAGGTATGTAGGTTAATTGGCTTGGTATGAATGTAAATTTGTCATTTGTGTGCGTAGGATAGTGTTGTGCGGGGATCGCTGGTCGGTGCGGACTCGGTGGGCCGAAGGGCCTGTTTCCGCGTTGTATCTCTAATAATAATAATAATAATAAATTTCTTTATTCGTCCCACACCGGGGAAATTTACAGTGTTACAGCAGCAAAGTGGATAGCAAGAGATCATTCATTATAAATAAAAGTAAAGATAAGGATAAATTGTCATCAGTTCTCTGTGTGTTCTTAGCTGTTATTGTTGACTGGTCTGCTGGGAGCAGTGCTGGTTGTGCAGTCTCACAGCAGCGGGAAGGAAGGACCTCCTATATCTCTCCTTCACGCACTTGGGGTGAAGGAGTCTGTCACTGAAGGAGCTACTCAGTGCAGTGACAGTGACCTGCATGGGGTGGGAGTCATTGTCCAGCAGCGATGTTATCTTTGCCATCATCCTCCTCTCTCCCACCGCCTGCACTGAGTCAAGGGGGCAATCCAGGACAGAGCTGGCCTTCCTGACCAGCTTGTCGAGTCTCTTCCCTTCCGCCGCTGAGATGCTGCATAAAAAATGGCCGATACAACCACCGTGTTGTAGAAGGTCCTTAGGAGATCCCCCTGCACTCCAAAGGACCTGAGTCTCCTCAGCAGATAAAGTCTGCTCTGGCCCTTCCTGTATAGCGCATCAGTGTTTTCAGTCCAGTCCAGTTTATTGTTGAGGTAGACACCCAGGTACTTATAAGAATCCACCCTCTCGATGTCCATTCCCTGGAAGTTCACCGGTGTCGGGGGGACCTGGCTGTACCTGCGGAAATCCACCACCATCTCCCTGGTTTTCCCCGCGTTGATCCGGAGGCAGTTCCGCTGGCACCAGTCCACAAACTCCTTGATCAGTTCTCTGTACGCCCTGTCCTCGTCGCCTGTGATGAGGCCGACGATGGCAGAGTCGTCAGAGAACTTCTGTAGATAGGAGTCTGCAGAGCTGTGCCTGAAGTTCGCAGTGTACAGGGTGAACAAGAATAGCACTAGCACTGTTCCCTGCGGAACCCCAGTGCTGCAGACCACTCTGTCCGAGACCAGGTCCTTTGTCCTCACATACTGTGGTCGGTTGGTGAGGTAATGCAGAATCCAGGATGTGAGGTGGTGATCCATTCCTGTGTGCTCCAGCTTGCCCCCCAGAAGCCCCGGCTGGATGGTATTGAATGCACTGCAGAAATCAAAGAACATGATTCTCACAGTGCTATCCGGCCTCTCCAGGTGTGAGAGAGCTCTGTGCCGTAGGTAGATGATGGCGTCCTCCACCCCGATGCGAGTCTGGTCGGCGAACTGCAGCGGATCCATTGATGGTCTCACCAGGGGGGTGGAGATGGGCGAGGACCAGATGCTCCAGTATCTTCATCAGGTGTGATGTCAGTGCCACCGATCGGCCAATAGCTGTTGAGTTCCTTCGGGTGTGGCGTCTTTGGTACCGGTACCACGCAGGATGTTTTCCACAGCTGTGGAACTCTCCCCAGTTTCAGGCTCAGATTGAAGACGTGCTCCACTATCCCGCACAGCTGGTCTGTACAGGACTTGAGGAGCTTCGAGCTGATGCCGTCCGGACCAGCCACCTCCCTCGCGTTGATCTTCCTGAGCTCATTCCTCACCTGGTTTGTGGAGAATCTAAACTAAACTAAATTTGCTGGTTTGCACAAAATCTTTATAGATTGGAAAAGCTTCATTTTTCAATTGTCATTGAAAGTTTTAGGTATCACAAAATGCTGGAGTAACTCAGCAGGTCAGGCAGCATCTTGGAGAGAAGGAATGGGTGACGTTTCGGGTCGAGACCTTTCTTCAGAATTGAATGTTTTAGTGTCATCTGACAATAGACAATAGGTGCAGGAGGAGGCCATTCGGCCCTTCGAGCCTGCACCGCCATTCAATGTGATCATAGCTGATCATTCTCAATCAGTACCCCGTTCCTGCCTTCTCCCCATACCCCCTGACTCCGCTATCCTTAAGAGCTCTATTTAGCTCTCTCTTGAATGCATTCAGAGAATTGGCCTCCACTGCCTTCTGAGGCAGAGAATTCCACAGATTCACAACTCTCTGACTGAAAAAGTTTTCCTCATCTCAGTTTTAAATGGCCTACCCCTTATTCTTAAACTTATTCTTATTCTTAAACTGTGGCCCCCTGTTCTGGACTCCCCCAACATTGGGAACATGTTTCCTGCCTCTAACGTGTCCAACCCCTTAATAATCTTATACGTTTCGATAAGATCTCCTCTCATCCTTCTAAATTCCAGTGTATACAAGCCTAGTCGCTCCAGTCTTTCAGTCTGCAAACTTACTAATCATGCATTCTCCTCCAAATCGTTGATATCTAAGAATTCAAATTAATTTCAACCTTATGCAAGCCAATTGTATTAATTTATTGTGTACACATGTATAAAATGCATCCTTCACTTGTCATTTCATTCATTATGTCCAGCACAATGAACCGAATACACATAATGGATCAGATGAGACTTGTGATCTTTCATTACTTAAACTCTATTCATTCAGCTCACTATATTCTAACATCCTGAATGTTCTAAGGCTATAATGTAGTTCATAAAATCTTGGTCCTTTAATTACCACGTTAAAAGAACAACACTTGCTATGTCCTCATGTGCTCAACAATTGTTCCTTACTTTGTTAAATGTAATACTTTCAACAAGCCCACTTAGCTTAGCCTTTTGAGGGCAAAATAGACTACGCCACATTCCTCGATAGGAATTACCTATTTTCCATTGTAACCAGACGATCGTATTTATGTAGGTATTAATTTGGTTTTGTTTATTTTAGTTTAGAGATACAGCGCGGAAACAGGCCCTTCGGCCCACCGGGTCCGCGCCGACCAGCGATCCCCGCACATTAACACTGTCCTACACCCACTAGGGACAATTTTTACATTTACCAAGCCAATTAACCTACAAACCTGTACGTCTTTGGAGTGTGGGAGGAAACCGAAGATCTCGGAGAAAACCCACGCAGGTCACGGGGAGAACGTACAAACTCCGTACAGACAGCACCCATAGTCGGGATCAAACCCGAGTCTCCGTAAGGCAGCAACTCTACCACTGCGCCACCGTGCCCTATTAAGAAGCAAGGAATGTGTGATCATGAAACCTCCCTCACCTCCATCCAGGGACCGCAGCGGTCCTTCCAGGTGAGACAGAGGTTCACGTGCAACGTGTCTAACTTCACCTACTGCATCCGGTGTTCCCGATGTGGCCTCCGTTACATCGGCGAGACCAAGACATGACTTGGCGACTGTTTCGCCAAACACTTATACTTGGTCCACCAAGGCTTGTGGAATCTCCTAGTTGCTATCCATTTTAACTCCTCTTCCCATGCCCACACTGACCTTTCTGTCCTGGGCCTCCTCCACTGTCAGAGTGAGGCCACATGCAAACTGGAGGAACAGCATGGTGGCACAGCGGTCGAGTTGCTGCCTTACCGCGAATGCAGCACCAGAGACCCGGGTTCCATCCCGACCACGGGTGCTGTCTGTACGGAGTTTGTACGTTCTCCCCGTGACCTGCGTGGGTTTTCTCAGAGATCTTCGGTTTCCTCCCACACTCCAAAGATGTACAGGTATGTGGGTTAATTGGCTTGGTAAATGTAAAAATTGTCCCTAGTGTGTGTAGGATAGTGGGATCGCTGGTCGGCACGGATGGTGGGCTGATGAGACTGTGGGCCGGTGGGCCGATGAGACTGTGGGCCGGTGGGCCGATGAGACTGTGGGCCGGTGGGCCGATGAGACTGTGGGCCGGTGGGCCGATGAGACTGTGGGCCGGTGGGCCGATGAGACTGTGGGCCGGTGGGCCGATGAGACTGTGGGCCGGTGGGCCGATGAGACTGTGGGCCGGTGGGCCGATGAGACTGTGGGCCGGTGGGCCGATGAGACTGTGGGCCGGTGGGCCGATGAGACTGTGGGCCGGTGGGCCGATGAGACTGTGGGCCGGTGGGCCGATGAGACTGTGGGCCGGTGGGCCGATGAGACTGTGGGCCGGTGGGCCGATGAGACTGTGGGCCGGTGGGCCGATGAGACTGTGGGCCGGTGGGCCGATGAGACTGTGGGCCGGTGGGCCGATGAGACTGTGGGCCGGTGGGCCGATGAGACTGTGGGCCGGTGGGCCGATGAGACTGTGGGCCGGTGGGCCGATGAGACTGTGGGCCGGTGGGCCGATGAGACTGTGGGCCGGTGGGCCGATGAGACTGTGGGCCGGTGGGCCGATGAGACTGTGGGCCGGTGGGCCGATGAGACTGTGGGCCGGTGGGCCGATGAGACTGTGGGCCGGTGGGCTGATGAGACTGTGGGCCGGTGGGCTGATGAGACTGTGGGCCGGTGGGCCGATGAGACTGTGGGCCGGTGGGCTGATGAGACTGTGGGCCGGTGGGCCGATGAGACTGTTTCCATGCGTTATCTCTAAAAACTAAAAAAAACACCTCATATTCCAATTGGGCAGCTGACAACCCAATGGTATGAATATTGTATTCTCCAATCTTATCTAAATATATAACCTTCTGCCTCTCCCTTCTTCCCCTATATAACCCCCCCCCATCACCTCCCACCCCCCCACTCTGTGCCCCACCTGGAATGACATCTATTTCTACCCCCTTCTCCTCCCACCTACATTCCTTTCTCGATCTGCACAATTTTCATCGTTTCATTCTTTTTGGGTCACAACGTCTGTTTCTTCATCTGCCCAACCATCTGCCGATCAAATAATCCTTCTGACCTGTGTTGACCTGTTATCTGCCAGCCTCTGTCCATTCCAGCTTCCACCACTCACCCCCCCCCCCCACCCCCCCCCACAGCCCCTCTCCAATGTGTCTGAAAAAGGGACCCAATCTAAAACATAGCCTATCCATGTTCTCCTGAGGTGCTGCCTGACCCTCCAGCACTCTGTGTTTTAGTTTGTACACCAGCATCTGCAGTTCCCTGTTTCATCAAGGACTGTGGAAGCTTTATATTATTTCAAAGTTTCACTTTTCGTTTTACACTAAGTAAATGTATATTTATTTGGTATGTTTCAGGTACATATTAATGCAGGTTCATATTTCTTGTTTCTATTCAATATTATTATGAGTGGAATAAATTTCACTGCTTTGGATACTTAAAATTATTAAATAATTTGCCTTTAGCTCACCCAATACTATACTGTGACATTTGTCAATTAATAAGGAAGCTAAACCAGTCTCAATTAAATGGTTACAGCAAACTTTATTTTGATCACTGTTCTGAGAGTAAATTACTTTTCGTGTAGGAAAATAACTGCAATTGCTGGTACAAATCGAAGGTATCACAAAATGTTGGAGTAACTCAGCAGGTCAGCCAGCATCTTGGAGAGAAGGAATGGGTAACGTTTCGGGTCGAGACTCTTCTTCAGACTGAAGAAGGGTATCGGCCCGAAACGTCACCCATTTCTTCTCTCCAGAGATGCTGCCAGACCTGCTGAGTTGCTCCAGCATTTAGTGACACCGTAAGTTATTTTTCAGCAAGCGAGATGGATGTTTTAGTTTTAGGTTTAGAGATACAACATAGAAACAGGCCCTTCGGCCCACAGAGTCTGTATCGACTAGCGGTCCCCGCACTTTAACACCACCCTACACCCACTAGGGGCAATTTACACCCAGCCAATTAACCTACAAACCTGTACGTCTTTGGAGTGTGGGAGGAACCCGAAGATCTCGGAGAAAACCCACGCAGGTCACGGGGAGAACGTACAAACCCCGTACAGACAGCACCCCTAGTCAGGATGGAACCCGGGTCTTTGGGACTGTGAGGCAGTAGTTCCACCGCTGCGCCACCGTGCCGCCCTATGTTGATGTAGTTACTTAAATTGTAGGCAACATATTAGACCATAATGATTGATCAGAAATTATAATATTGAAAAAGTCAGCTCATCACATCTGAAGAAGGGTCTCGACCCGAAACGTCACCCATTCCTTCTCTCCTGAGATGCTGCCTGACCTGCTGAGTTACTCCAGCATTTTGTGAATAAATACCTTCGATTTGTACCAGCATCTGCAGTTATTTTCTTACAGCTCGTCACATTAGTTGGGTGTCACTTTGCTGAGATATCTGCGTATTAACGAAGATCGGCATGAAGCCTGTGGATGCTCTGTCTCATTTCAAATTGGTACTCAATTGCTACCAATTAAGAAGTATCAATAACTTCAATTAAGTACAATTGCTTCACTTGTACTCAAGATGCTAACGGACCCGCTTGTTGTCTCTTCATTTGGTTTGGGAAGTGCTGGGAGTGTACTGGCATCCTAAGACCATCCTTTCCTGATGGAGGGAGTGGAGCAGAAGCAGTTCTGATCTTGCATTGGACTGTTGGGTCTTGAGCCTTTTTAACAATGACTTCTGGTGCGTACATATCAGTATTGTACGTGGTGTCACAGGACGTAACAATGGTTCAATGGTTCCATGGTAGTCTATTGTCACAATTACCTTGGACAATGTTTTGGATACAGTTCAGTAAAGAAATCTAACTATACATAGGCACAATCACATGTCAGTACAATAGGTGGATACAAAATGCTGGAGTAACTCAGCGGGACAGGCAGCATCTCTGGAGAGAAGGGATGGGTGAGGTTTCGGGTCGAGACCCTTCTTCAGACTGACGTCAGGGGAGGGGGCGGGACAAAGTTAGAATGTAGTCGGAAACATGAAGACTCGTGGGAGAAATGGGAAGGGGGAGGGGATAGAGAGGGAAAGCAAGGGCTATCTGAAGTTAGAGAAGTCAATGTTCATACCGCTGGGGTGTAAACTACCCAAGCAATATATGAGATGCTGTTCCTCCAATTTGCGCTGGGCCTCACTCTGACAATGGAGAAGGCCCAGGACAGAAAGGTCAGATTGGGATTGGGAGGGGGAGTTGAAGTGCTGAGCCACCGGGAGATCAAGTAGGTTAAGATGCACTGAGCGGAGGTGTTCAGCGAAACACCAAGCCAATTAACGTACAAACATAACATAACATAACAACACTTTATTTTCATTCGGCACAAACACCGAACGAAATTTCAGCAATCACAAGACACAGCAAAAAAGAAAAGAACACAGGACACCAAAAACAGAAACAAAAACCATCCCAACACCGACACAAACAAAAAAAAAGAAAAAAAGACAACAGACTGCCAGAGAGCCGCAGCCGTTAGGCGCAGCCAACTCCTGTACGTCTTCGGAGTGTGGGAGGAAACCGAAGATCTCGGAGAAAAACCAAGCAGGTCACGGGGAGAATGTACAAACTCCGTACAGACAGCACCCGTAGTCGGGATGGAACCTGGGTCTCCGACACTGCATTCGCTGTAAGGCAGCAACTCTACCGCTGCGCCACCGTGCTGAACTGTTCAATGCATCGATTTTTGTTCTGCAGACTCCCTACCAATATAATCTAGCCTTTATAGTGTAATATGTTGATTATAAAACGCTCACAGTGGATTAAGAATGTGATGAGGTGTAAAATAAATTAAGCCTTTTCTTCCAATTGAGTAATTTTTGAAATGTCCTGAGTCTCAAAAGGGGAAGTGCAGCATTGAGGAAGGCTGGAATAAAGTTCCAAGGGTTATTGCTTTCAGTTACCAATAACGTTCATTTACCATGTGACATCTTGAACTGGGGAAATATTTTGCACAGCTACACAGAGTCGAATGAATATTAAAGAACAATGGTTATACTGTCAACACATATGTCAAAATGTTCTACTCTCTCGAAAGCCAATTGAAAAGAGCATTTATAAAGAATCAGTCAGTGTTTTGCAGTACATGGTAACTCAATAGGAAACTTGTATCCTTGAATCTGTTTTCATGTTCTTGTGAACTGGTTTAGTTTAGTTTAGTTTAGAGATTCGGGGCAAAAACAGGCCCTTCGGCCCACCGAGTCCACGTCGACCAGCTATCCCCGCACACTAACACACTAACAGCAGTAGAGTTGCTGCCTTACTGCGAATGCAGCGCCGGAGACCCGGGTTCCTTCCCAACTACGCGTGCAGTCTGTAAGAAGTTTGTACGTTCTCCCCGTGACCTGCGTGGGTTTTCTCCGAGATCTTCGGTTTCCTCCCACACTCCAAAGACGTACAGATTTGTAGGTTAATTGGTTTGGTAAATGTAATAATTGTCCCTAGTGGGTGTAGGATGGTGTTAATGTGCGGGGATCGCTGGTCGGAGTGGACCCGGTGGGCCGAAAGGGCCTGTTTCTGCGCTGTATCTCTATAAAACTAATATATACCGAGATGCTTACAACAGGAAATATTCCAGGATAGAAAATCAATAGAAAATTGTAATGTTAAGGTGAATTTCGCAGACAATGTTGCAAAACACCCATTTGGTGCTTTACGAGAAGAAAAATAGTTTTGACAAAGACACTAGAGACTACAAATACTGGAATCTGGAGTAAAAAGCAAATTGCTGGAGGAACTCAGTGGATTGAGCATCATCAGCGGAAGCAAAGGGATTGTCATGATTTTGGCTCATTCCGGCATCAGGAATGAAATGGGAAGAAGGCTAGTATAAGAAGAAAGTGAGAGATGGGGCGCAGGGTATTGGGTAGGAAGGAACTGCAGATGCCCTTGATTACCATCGCTCTCCTGTTCTTCCCAGTTCTCTGACCAGTCTGACTGTCCCCCTCATTACATTTTATCTCTGTATGCTTTGTTGTCGCCCTTGCTCCGAGCTAACAATGATCCATTCTACATTTTCCTTGAGCCTTGTCCCCTTTGATGTCTCGTTTTCACGCCTTACCATTTCTTATCTCATTTCTCCCTCTCCCCCCGACTCTCGGTCTGAGGAAGGGTCTCGACCCGAAACGTCACCCGTTCCTTCTCTCCAGAGATGCTGCCTGACCCGCTGAGTTACTCCAGCATTTTGTGTCTTATGCACAGGGCATTGGACTGAGGAAGGGGGGAAGGATGATGAGAAAATGGAGCCCAGAGAGGGGAGGGAAAGAGTCAGAGGTAGGAGGGAGATTGGCTGAAGCAAAAAAAGACAAGGCGGATGGTACAAGGTTGGGAGAGGGGAGGGTGATGTTGGAAGCTGCTAATAGAGGGTGTGATCACAAAATGATGGAGTAACTCAGCAGGTCAGGCAGCATCTAGGAGAGAGGGAATAGGTGATGTTTTTGTTCAGACTGAGGAAGGGTCTCGACCCGAAACATCACCCATTCCTTCTCTCCTAGATGCTGCCTGACCTGCTGAGTTACTCCATCATTTTGTGTCACCTTCGATTTGTACCGGCACCTGCAGTTATTTTCCTACAATAGAGGGCGATGTGAATATACTGAGGCAACCAATGTTGGAATCTGATCAGAATAGCACAGTGCCGTTGCTGGCAGAACTGTTGCCTCACAGGACCAGAAGCCAGGGTTTGACCCTGGCCGAGGGTGGTGTCCGTGTGGAGTTTGTATATTCACTCTGTGACCACATGCGTTTCCTCTGGGTGCTCCAGTTTCCCCCCGTAACCCAAAGCCGTGCAGGGTTAATGGGCCTCTGAAAGTTGCCCCTAGTGTGTGGGGCAGCATGGGACAACATCGAATTGAGGACAAAGACGAAGGGTGGCGCCACACGATGGCAGCCTCGCCAACAGTCTGTCTCATCCCTTTCTTCTTCTGTTGTCTTTAGTCTGTTGTTAAATGGATGTTTTAGTGCGTCTTTATTACGTGGGGGGAGTGGTTGGGGAATTATTTTTGTAACCTCTTTCCCTCGACGGAGATGCGATTTTTTTCCGTGTTGTATCTCAGTCCGCACTGCGGCCTAACATGGTGGAGCTGGTATTCCCTCTGCTGGGGATCGACTACGGGAGCTCAAACTGCGGGAGTTTCGACCGCCCCGGTCACGGGAGCTTCGATCGCCCTGACGTGGGGGCTTTGATCGCAGGCTGTGAGTGCTTCGATTGCCCCGACTGCGGGTGGTTCGACGGTCCCGACTGCGGGTGGTTCGACGGTCCCGACCGCAGGAGAAAAGGAGGGAAGATAATACGTTATTGCCTTCCATCACAGTGCGCTGTGGTGGACGTTCATGTTAATTTTTATGGAGTTGTGGCTCTTGCTGCTTTTTTGGTATGACTGTGTGGCAAATCAAATTCCTTGTATGTTTTTACATACTTGGCTAATAAATTAATTACAATTACAATTAATTACAATAGGCATGAATGGGCGATCATTGGTCGGAGTGGAATCGGACATGAAGGGTAGATGGAATGAGACAGGGGACGAGGGGCATTCTTTTAGGAAGGAGATGAGGAGGAATTTCTTTGGTCAGAGGGTGGTGAATCTGTGGAATTCTTTGCCACAGAAGGCTGTGGAGGCAAAGTTAGTGGATATATTTAAGGCAGAGATAGATAGATTCTTGATTAGTACGGGTGTCATATCATATCATATCATATATCTACAGCTGGAAACATGCCTTTTCGGCCCTCCAAGTCCGTGTCGCCCAGTGATCCCCGTACATTAACACTATCCTACACCCACTAGGGACAATTTTTACATTTACCCAGCCAATTAACCTACATACCTGTACATCTTTGGAGTGTGGGAGGAAACCGAAGATCTCGGAGAAAACCCACGCAGGTCACGGGGAGAACGTACAAACTCCTTACAGTGCAGCACCCGTAGTCAGGATCGAACCTGAGTCTCCGGCGCTGCATTCGCTGTAAAGCAGCAACTCTACCGCTGCGCTACCGTGCCAGGAGAATGGGGTTAGGAGGGAGAGAGATATATCAGCCATGATTGAATGGTGGGATAGACTTGATGGGCCGAATGGCTAATTCAACTCCTATCATGATCTAAGTGCTCTGGTGGGTGAAAATGGGTATGACAGGAGATGGCAGAAATCCCAAAAATGGAGTGAAAGGGGGCTCGAACAAACTCAATAGAAGGAAAGTCATGTTTCCCGAAGAAGGAGGACATATCAGATGACTTGGGATGGAAGCCTTCTTTTTTTTTCATTTAGAGATACAGCGCGGAAACAGGCCCTTCAGCCCACCGGGTCCGCGCCGCCCAGCGATCCCCGCACATTAACACTATCCTACACTCACTAGGGACAATTTTTACATTTACCCAGTCAATTAACCTACATACCTGTACGTCTTTGGAGTGTGGGAGGAAACCGAAGATCTCGGAGAAAACCCAAGCAGGTCACGGCGAGAACGTACAAACTCCGTACAGACAGCGCCCGTAGTCGGGATCGAACCTGAGTCTCCGGCGCTGCATTCGCTGTAAGGCAGCAACTCTACCGCTGCACCACCGTGCCGCCCTCTTCTTAAGAACATATGTGACTGAGAAAGAGAAGGTGGGAGAGAGGGGTCAGGCATGCAGATGGTTTAAAGAAGGACGCAGGACCACAAGGTTGTTGTAGCGAGTGACTTTAATTTCTCCAACACTGACCAGGCATTGAAAATTCCAAGTTTTTTTGTACGTATGTTAAAAACAAAAGTGTGACCAGCGAGGAGATAGGACCACTCAAAGGACAGAGGTTTGAAAACGCACAGCTCCAGATTCAGGGACCATTTCTTCCCAGCTGTTATCGGGTAACTGAACAATCCTATCACCAACTGGAGAGCGGTCCTGAGCTACCATCTATCTCATTAGAGACCCTCAGCCTGTCTTTCATCGCTCTTTATCTTGCCCTAAACGTTATTCCCTTTATCCTGTATCTGTACATTGTGGACGGCTTTTTTAGATTTAGATTTTTAGATTTAGAGATACAGCGCAGAAACAGGCCCTTCGGCCCACCGGGTCCGCGCCGCCCAGCGATCCCCGCACACTAACACTATCCTACACTCACTAGGGACAATTTTTTAAATATTTGCCCAGCCAATTAACCTACAAACCTGTACGCCTTTGGAGTGTGGGAGGAAACCGAAGATCTCGGAGAAAACCCACGCAGGTCACGGGGAGAACGTACAAACTCCGTACAGACGGCGCCCGTAGTCAGGATCGAAACTGAGTCTCCGGCGCTGCATTCGCTGTAAGGCAGCAACTCACCGCTGCGCCACCGTGCTCCGCAAGTACGATGCTTCGACTTACGATAGTTTGAGTTTGCGCTGGTGTGAACGGCAGCGATCCATAGCGGCTTTTGGCCACGTGATCGCGTGCATTCAATGCATTTTCGACGTACGATATTTTCGGTTTCTGATAGGTTTCTCGGAACGCAACCCCATCGTAAGTTGAGCGCCTGTATAGTCTTCATACTGACTGGTGAGCAGGCAACAAAAGCTTTTCACGATACCTCGGCACACGTGTCAATAAACTAAAGTCTCTTCTTCACAGTCACAATACCTCCAAGCTTCGTGCCATCTCTCAACAAAAAAATGGTCATTGTGGTCTTTATATCCAAGTCTGGTTTGGCTCAGCCACCAAGCACGACATCCGAAGGCTGCAACGGATCATTTGCACAGCTGAGAAGGTTGTTGACATAAACAATAGGTGCAGGAGGAGGCCATTCGGCTCTTCGAGCCAGCACCGCCATTCAATGTGATCATGGCTGATCATTCTCAATCAGTAACCCGTGCCTGCCTTCTCCTCATATCCCTTGATTCTACTCGCCCCTAGAGCTCTATCGAACTCTCTCTTAAATCCATCCAGTGATTTGGCCTGCACTGCCCTCTGTGGCAGAGAATTCCACAAATTCACAACTCTCTGGGTGAAAAGGTTGTTGGCTGCAACCTTCCCCCCATTGATGAACTGTACACTGCAAGGGCCAGGAAGCGAGTGAGCAAGATCATCTCTGACCCCTCTCACCCTGGCCACAAACTCTTTGAAGCACTTCCCTCTGGAAGGCGACTCCGGACTGTCAAAGCAGCCACAGCCAGACATAAAAACAGCTTTTTTCCACGAGTAGTAGTTCTACTCAACAACCAAAGTCTGTAGTCTCTTTTGTGCTCTGGTTTATTTTCACCCACATGTTTAGACTGTAATGTTGTATCCTTATTGTTTTGATGTGTTTATGCTTTATTCTTAATTGTTAACTGTATGTTTGTGTTGTCATTTGTGAGCGGAGCACCAAGTATCTGCACATACTTGGCCAATAAACGTATTCATTCATTCATTCATTCATTCATTCATTCATTCATTCATTCATTCATTCATTCATTCGTTCGTTCATTCATTCATTCATTCATTCATTCATTCATTCATTCATTCACAAGGAAACAAACATTGAAGTTTGTGGGTTCTGGAAGGATCAGGAGCAGGTCAATATTTCGAAGAACAAGATGTCCTGTCACACATGGATACATCTCCAGGCATGGATGAGGTGGGAAGAGATGTTTTCATTGATGTGTAAGATTTGCAGCTGATATAACAGTTGATGGTGTTGAGAAAGGTTTTCTCAGGTTAGAAAAGGATGTGAGTCAAGTGTTACTGAAGGCAATGTGGGAGAATAAATTGGACGAGTGTTAAAAATGGGTGCTTGATTGTGAGTGTTGTATTCGTGGGCTGAAGGGTCTGTTTCCAATCTGTGTCTCTCTTTGACTTTGTGACACGATGTTATCTCAAGAGGGAGGGATTACGCTTCATCATCGGTATTCTTCCGGAAGTGGCGGAGCTGCCCTGCAGCTGCGGCTCGCTCGCCGGCAGTCTGTTTGCCTTTCTTCTTTTCTTGTCTATTTGTTAGTGTTAGATGTATGAAATAGCCTATCTCTAGCTGTGTATATGTGGGGGGGGGGGGGGGAGAAACCTTTAAAAATCTCTTCCTCAACGGAGATGCGACCCTTTCCGAGTCGTATTTCCGTTTGCGCTGGAAAAAAAAAACGCGGGGACTTCCATCGCCCGCGGGGCCTTCCATCGCCCGGTACAGTTCGGCCGCGGGACCTTCCATCGCCCGGTACAGTTCGGCCGCGGGACCTTCCATCGCCCGGTACAGCCATGGGACAGTTCAGCGCCAGGTGCGGCTCGGCCACAGGGCCTTCCATCGCCCGGCGCGGCTCGGCCGCGGGACCTAACATCGCCCGGCGCGGCTCGGCCGCGGGACTTTACCTCGCTGGTGCGGCGCGGCCGCGGGGCCTTCCATCGCCCGGCGCGGCTCGGCTGCGGGACTTAGCTGCGCACGGTACGGCCGCGGGGCCTTCCATCGCCCGGCTCGGCCGTGGGATGTTTCAGCGCCCGGTGTGGCTCGGCCGCGGGGACTTGGGCGTGGGGAAGAGAGTGGAAGTTTTGTTGCCTCCATCACAGTGAGGGGGTGTTTGGAGTCACTGTGATGGGTGTTTGTGTTGGGGTCATGTGTCTTGTGTTTCTTTTTTTGTGTGACTGCTGGTAACGTAATTTTGTTTGGTACCTCGGTACCGAATGACAAATAAAGGTTCTGTATGTATTCTGTATTCTGTATTCTTAAGCTCGTAAGGTCCTGTGATAGGAGCAGAATTAGGCCATTCAGCCCATCGAGTCTACTCCTCCAATCAATCATGGCTGATCTGTCTCTCTCTCCTAACCCCATTCTCCTGCCTTCTCCCCATAACCCCTGACACCCGCACTAATCAACAATCTATCTTTGCCTTTAAAATATCCGTTGACGGCCTTTGTTGCAAAGAATTCCACAGATTTGCCAACCTCTGACTAAAGAAATTCCTCCTCATCTCCTTCCTATTCTGATTCCAACATGATGAGTAACTGTTGTGGTTTCCTTCATGTGCTCCTCTGTTACCCGATCTCAGTTCGTATCATGTGGTATCTCGTATTTTTCCCCTCTCTTAAACATGCTAGAAATACGGCCAGCAACTCAAACTAACAACAGTTAAGAAAGAAACCTTCAACCGTAGACAATATTCCTCTCAACATTGCTCTTTTCCACGAAAGCAGGCTGGGGTTTAAGTTACACTTGATACAACGCTGCCAAGTCAGAGACAATAGTTGGTCAAATGATCCTTTCCTTAAAATGATACGAAGTAATATTATAAACCAGACCAAGTGGGCCCAAACCTATCCTGCATTGGAGCAGCATCCTCTCCTCCTCCCTCCCTCCCCCTCCCCCCTCTCCCCTCTCCCCACTGCACCCCCTTCCCCCCATTCCCCCCTCCCCCTCACACCTCACCCTCCCTCCACCCCCCTTTCCCATCTCTCCCCCTCCCCTTCCCCCTCCCCCCACTTCATCCCCCCTCCCACCTCCACCCACCCCCCTCCTCTCCCCTTCTCCCCTTCCCCTCTCCCCCACTTCATCCCCCTCAAACCCCCTTACCCTCCCTCCTCCCCCCCCCACCCCCCCCCCTCCCTCCACCCCCCTCCCTCACTCCCTAGGAGATAGATTTAAACTTTAAAATGTGAATAACTTAAAAAATATAACACCGATTTCAATGAAACCTCTTCCATTAGCACCAAAGGGACGACGGTGAGTAAGGTGGGCCTAAAGTTGTTGTGCTATCGTGTACTGTTTTGGCTGTAGTTCAGGAACAAACAAACAAACAAACAAACGAGAGTTTTGGTATATAGATATCACATATCTATAGAGTCCCCTATTACTACTGCTCTCCTCTTCCTTTCCCTACCCTTCTGAGCAACAGGGCCGGACTCCTTGACAGAGGCCCGGGCACCGTCGTTGCCCCCAGGTAGGCTGTCCCCCCCAACAGTACTTAAACAGGAGTACTTATTTCCAAGGGGTACAGCCACCGGGGTACTCCCTAGTCCCTGCCTCTGTTCCTTGCCCCCCCTAACAGTGACCCACTTGTCTACCTCCCGTGGTCTAGGGGTGACCACCTCCCTGTAACTCCTATCTATAACCTCCTCACTCTCCCTGATCAGACGGAGGTCATCAATCTGCCACTCCAGGTTCCTAATACGGTCCCTTAGGAGCCCCATCTCGTCACACCTGGCGCAGATGTGGATGTCTGGAAGACTATCAGACTCCCAGATTCCCCACATCCGACACCCAGAACAAAAAACTGCCCTGGCAGTCATACTCTCTGGTGCTGCTTGCTACTGCTGCTGCCTGCTGCTGCTTGCTACTGCTGCTACTGCTGCTGCTTGCTACTGCTGCTTGCTGCTGCTGCTACTGCTGATAGGCGTTTTTGTGGACGCAGTCGGGAGACCCGGATGGTGGTTTGCCTCCCTGGTGCCGGTGTCCGGGATGTGTCTGAGCGTGTCCAGGATATCCTGAAAGGGGAGGGAGAGGAGCCAGAGGTCGTGGTACATATAGGTACCAACAATATAGGTAGGATAAGGAAGAGGTCCTGAAAGGAGAATTCAGGGGGCTAGGAAGTGAGTTAAAAAAAAGGACTTCCAAAGTAATAATCTCAGGCTTACTGCCTGTGCCACGCGATAGTGAGAATAGGAATGGAGTGAGGTGGAGGATAAATACGTGGCTGAGGAACTGGTGCAGGGAGCAGGGTTTCAAGTTTCTGGATCATTGGGACCTCTTCTGGGGGAAGTATGACCTGTACAAAAAGGACGGGTTGCATCTGAACCCGAGGGGAACCAATATCCTGGCGGGGAGATTTGCTAAAATAACTGCGGAGACTTTAAACTAGTACGGTTGGGGGGAGGGACTCAAACACAGATAGCTAATAGGCAGTGTGTGAGGCAGGAGGCAGAAAAGGGAAACACTCAGACCCAATATGTAGGAGAGAAAGAAGGGAAAAGAAATAAACTGAGAATAAGAAATGATGGGTCCCTTAAATGTGTATATTTTAATGCTAGGAGCATTGTAAGAAAGGTGGATGAGCTTAGAGCCTGGATTGACATCTGGAAGTATGATGTTGTGGCGATCAGTGAAACATGGTTGCAGGAGGGTTGCGATTGGCAATTAAATATTCCAGGATTTCATTGTTTCAGATGTGATAGAATCGGAGGGGCAAGAGGTGGGGGTGTTGCATTGCTTGTCAGGGAGGATATCACAGCAGTGCTTTGGCAGGACAGACTAGAAGGCTCGATTAAGGAGGCTGTTTGGGTGGAACTCAGAAATGAGAAAGGTTTAGCAACACTTATAGGGGTGTATTATAGACCGCCATATAGGGAATGAGAATTGGAAGAGCAAATATGTAAGGAGATAGCAGATATTAGTAGTAAGCACAGAGTGGTGATTGTGGGTGATTTCAATTTTCCGTATATAGACTGGGAATCACATTCTGTTAAAGGGCTGGATGGTTTGGAGTTTGTAAAATGTGTGCAGGATAGTTTTTTGCAGCAATACGTAGAGGTGCCTACCAGAGAAGGGGCAGTGTTGGACCTCCTGTTAGGAAATGAGATGGGTCGGGTGACGGAGGTATGTGTTGAGGAGCACTTTGGGTCTAGTGATCATAATGCCATTAGTTTCAATATCATTATGGAGAAGGTCAAATCTGGACCAAGGGTTGAGATTTTGGATTGGAGAAAGGCTAATTTTGAGGAGATGAGAAAGGATTTAAAAGGAGTGAAATGGAAATTGTTGTTTTATGAAAAGGATATAATAGAGAAATGGAGGATATTTAAAGGTGAAATTTTGAGAGTACAGAGTCTTTATGTCCCTGTTCGGTGGAAAGGAAAGAATAATAATTTGAAAGAGCCGTGGTTTTCCAGGGAAATTGGACACTTGGTTCGGAAAAAGAGGGAGATATACAATAAATATAAGCGGCAGGGAGTAAATGAGATTCTTGAGGAATATAAAGAATGTAAAAGGAATCTTAAAAAGGAAATTAGAAAAGCGAAAAAAAGATATGAGGCTGCTTTGGCAAGTAATGTAAAAGTAAACCCCAAGGGGTTCTACAGATATGTCAATAGCAAAAGGATAGTGAGGGATAAAATTGGTCCATTAGAGAGTCAGAGTGGACAGCTATGTGCTGAGCCGGAAGAAATGGGGGAGATATTAAACAATTTCTTTTCTTCGGTATTTACCGAGGAGAAAGATATTGAATTATGTGAGGTAAGCGAAACAAGTAGAGTAGTGATGGAAATTAGGAGGATTAAAGAAGAGGAGGTACGGACACTTTTGAAGAATATAAAAGTGGATAAGTCTCCAGGTCCTGATAGGATATTCCCTAGGACATTGAGGGAAGTTAGTGCAGAAATAGCAGGGGCTATGACGGAAATATTTCAAACGTCATTAGAAACAGGGATGGTGCCGGAAGATTGGCGCATTGCGCATGTTGTGCCTTTGTTTAAAAAAGGTTCTAAAAGTAAACCTAGCAATTATAGACCTATTAGTTTGACGTCTGTGGTGGGAAAATTAATGGAAAAGATACTTAGGGACAATATATATAATTATTTGGATAATCAAGGCCTGATTAGAAACAGTCAACATGGATTTGTGCCTGGAAGGTCATGTTTGACTAATCTTCTTGAATTTTTTGAAGAGGTTACCAGGGAAATTGATAAGGGCAAGGCTGTGGATGTTGTCTATATGGACTTCAGTAAGGCATTTGACAAGGTTCCACATGGAAGGTTGATTAAGAAGGTTAAATCGTTGGGTATTAATAGTGAGGTTGCAAGATGGATTCAACAATGGCTGAATGGGAGATACCAGAGGGTAACGGTTGACAATTGTATGTCAGGTTGGAGGCCAGTGTCTAGTGGAGTGCCCCAAGGATCTGTGTTGGGTCCACTGTTGTTTGTCATTTACATTAATGATCTGGATGATGGTGTGGCAAATTGGATTAGTAAATATGCAGATGATACTAAGATAGGTGGAGTAGTTGATAGTGAGGTAGATTTTCAAAGTCTACAGAGAGACTTGGGCCTTTTGGAAGGGTGGGCTGAAAGATGGCAGATGGAGTTTAATGCTGATAAGTGTGAGGTGCTGCATTTTGGTAGGACAAATCAAAATAGGACGTACAGGGTAAATGGTAGGGAATTGAGGAATGCAGTGGAACAGAGGGATCTGGGAATAACTGTGCATTGTTCCCTGAAGGTGGAATCTCATGTGGATAGGGTGGTGAAGAAGGCGTTTGGTATGTTTGCCTTTATAAATCAGAGCATCGAGTATAGAAGTTGGGATGTAATGTTGAAATTGTACAGGGCATTGGTGAGGCCGAATCTGGAGTATGGTGTGCAGTTCTGCTCGCCAAATTATAGGAAGGATGTCGACAAAATGGAGAGGGTACAGAGGAGATTTACTAGAATGTTGCCTGGGTTTCAGCACTTAGGCTACAGAGAGAGGTTGAACAGGTTGGGTCTTTATTCTTTGGAGCGTAGAAGGTTGAGGGGGGACTTGATAGAGGTTTTTAAAATTTTGAGAGGGACGGACAGAGTTGACGTGGGTAGGCTTTTCCCTTTGAGAGTGGGGAAGATTCCAACAAGGGGACATAGCTTCAGAATTGAGGGACAAAGGTTTAGGGGTAACATGAGGGGGAACTTCTTTACTCAGAGGGTTGTGGCTGTATGGAATGGGCTTCCGGAGGAAGTGGTGGAGGCTGGCTCGATTTTATTATTTAAGAGTAAATTGGATAGGTATATGGATAGGAGGGGATTGGAGGGTTATGGTCTGAGTGCAGGTAGATGAGACTAGGTCAGGGAGAATGGTCGGCGTGGACTGGTAGGGCCGGACAGGCCTGTTTCCATGCTGTAGTTGTTATATGTTATATGTTATATATATGTCACATGGGAGAGACGGACTACATGACCTTTACATCAGGGAATGCAAACCAACTAAGATAGACATTATTTCTACATAAATAATAAGCAACTAGTGTTGTTATAGATAATTACTAGAATTTTTAATTATAAAACAATTAAATTGCCTTTCATGTACTTCTTACGACATTAATGTGAGTGATTTGAATAATTTCTGCTCAAAGAAATCATAGAATTTTTAACAATGTCATTTCAATACATTCTTGGCATAATTTTTTTTAAAAAATCCATTCAAGCTTCAGCCCACAATGTCACCTGTTTAATATAATTGTTGTTTTGAATGATCTATGCATGAAGAATGGATCCTCCTGTCTGTAGAATTATAAGCAAAACTACTTCAATCTTTATGACCAATTTTCCTTCAAATTCTTGATGAGGAAAATATATATTTTGAAGTACCATGTCAAGTAGTGCATAAAATATCAACATTAAATCAAAGAAAATCACTATTTCTACTCTAAAAATGTACAGAAATTATTGAACATGTCTTGAAAAATCATTTCCTCCTCACTTGCCTTCTTGAATCCAGGTTACTTGAGGTTGTATAAATTATGACGAATGTAATGTTTACACTAATAATCTGCAAGACTGGAATAACAGAGAAAACATATATATCCATATTTATATAAATATATATATCCTTGTAATTGAGGCAGTGCAGCGTAGGTTCACGAGATTGATCCCTGGGATGGCGGGACTGTCATATGAGGAACGATTGAAAAGACGAGGCTTGTATTCACAGGAGTTTAGAAGGACGATAGGGGATCTTATAGAGACATATAAAATTATAAAAGGACTGGACAAGCTAGATGCAGGAAATATTTTCCCAATATTGGGCGAGTCGAGAACCAGGGGCCACAGTCTTAGAATAAAGGGGAGGCCATTTAAAACTGAGGTGAGAAGGAACTTTTTCACCCAGAGAGTTGTGAATTTGTGGAATTCTCTGCCACAGAGGGCAGTGGAGGCCAAATCACTGGATGGATTTAAAAGAGAGTTAGATAGAGCTCTAGGGGCTAGCGGAATCAAGGGATATGGGGAGAAGGCAGGCACGGGTTACTGATTGTGGATGATCAGCCATGATCACAATGGATGGCAGTGCTGGCTCGAAGGGCCAAATGGCCTCCTCCTGCACCTATTTTCTATGTTTCTATGTAAGTGTTACTATACGAGATTTTGTATTATGAGACCTCAATCACTTCATTTAGACTTTTTGCTCTAACATGACTATAGCATATTCTTTAGTTTAGTTTAGAGATACAGCGCAGAAACATGCCTTTTCGGCCCACCAGGTCTGCGCCGACCAGCAATCCCCACACATTAACACTACCCTATACCCACTAGGGACAATTTTGTTTTACATTTACCAAGCTAATCATCCTACAAACCTGTACGTCTTTGGAGTGTAGGAGGAAACCGAAAATCTCGGAGAAAACCCACGCAGGTCACGGGAAGAATGTCCAAACTCTTTTGTGTTCTTGTTCTATGCCTGTATAAAACTTGAGAGTCTTCAAGGTACAACAGAGGTCTTTATTACATTAACTCAATGCTGGCAGCAAGACAACTAAAAATGGCTGCAACCCCACGATCTGACCGCACACTCACACACTGTGTACAGCCCAGATAACTATGTACAAAACATCTCCCTTTGTCCTGTGCAGCGCCACCTGCTGCACGGGAGGAGCAACGGGTCCTCCCACCCCACACAGTACACAAAACATCACAAACTCCGTACAGACAGCACCCGTAGTTGGGATGAAACCCGGGTCTCCGGCACGTCATTCGCTGTAAGGCAGCAACTCTACCGCTGCGCCACCGTGACCGCCCTAGATTCTGTAGATGGAGCACTGCAATAGAAGATATTAATATCGCCTGAGTCGGGGTCAGGAGTGGACCTGGCGGCGGTTGTCAAGGAGGTCGGTGAGGCGGATGATGAGGCAGTCGGCGAGGTTGGTGTTGAAGCTGGTGGCTGAGGTGCAGGATGGAGCCGGCGGTCGAGGACAGGCCACGTGGAAGACAGAGGATGCACGGCCGGGAACAAAGGAGGACCCGGCGTGGGGGGGACGCTGTGAGGGGGGACCATTGTATCTTATCGAAACGTATAAGATTATTAAGGGATTGGACACGTTAGAGGCAGGAAATATGTTCCCAATGTTGGGGGGAGTCCAGAACAAGGGGCCACAGTAAGAATAAGGGGTAGGCCATTTAGAACGGAGATGAGGAAAAACTTTTTCAGTCAGAGAGTTGTGAATCTGTGGAATTCTCTGCCTCAGAAGGCAGTGGAGGCCAATTCTCTGAATGCATTCAAGAGAGAGCTAGATAGAGCTCTTAAGGATAGCGGAGTCAGGGGGTATGGGGAGAAGGCAGGAACGGGGTACTGATTGAGAATGATCAGCCATGATCACATTGAATGGCGGTGCTGGCTCAAAGGGCCGAATGGCCTCCTCCTGCACCTGTTGTCTATTGTCTAATGTGAGGGGGGAGTGCGGAGAAAAAAGGTGGACCTGACGGGGGATACTTTGTTCCTTTGAAGGCCCCCTTTTTATATGGCAACTCATTGCATGCCGTGGGAATGCAAAACAAAGAATTTCACTGTGACTTGTCTCATGTGACAATAAGGTATTCAATTGTTCATTCATTCATTCATTCATTCACAAATTAATTCATTAATGTATTGAAACATTTGCCCAGTGTCATATTCCTTTGTAACCAAACGATCTATTGCAGAATAGCAGAAGCTTTTTGGCTAAATACTACATGATGAATGTCATCAATCCACTGCCATATGCATATTTAATAGGGATTATTGTTTCATTATTACTTTTAGCTGTTTTGCAATTGCAATTCTCTAATGTTAGTGTACTGTAATGCTTTTCCTGAAACATCTATATTCTAGCCTATTATTCTCATTTTATTCCTTGCATTGTGTTTGAAAAGTATATCTTTCATCGCAAAATGATGTGGCAAATTGGACAGTTTTGTTCATCAATGTTTTCTAAGCTATGTTTTTGTCTTTATGGACGTGGTATATTGAACAGCTGTTAGCATTTTTTTAAAGAACTGATTTAGGACTGCTAGCAATAATTTTGACTTATAAATGTATTATTTTTACAGCTGCAATTTGCATTTTGTTCTTATTGATTCTTTGGTTATTTCTCCAACTGTTCTGAAGTAACAGTTCTGAGCTTTTGATGTATGCATCTTTTATAATTTCAGCTCTAAACTATTATTTACAATCCAACCAAGCTATAAAGATATTTAAACTGTATCCACCAGGATATTTATCACATTGATACAATTCCAAATGGCACACTCATGGCATACACAAAAAGCTGGAGCAACTCAGCGGGTCAGGCAGCATCACTGGAGAAAAGGAATAGGTGACGTTTCAGGTCGAGACCTTTCTTCAGACCTACTAATACTAACACGAATAGGCATACCAATGAAGTTTGAAAGGTAAAACAAAGGCACCTGCTGGAAAATTGACATAGAAACAGAAAACTCTGGAGAAATTAAGCAAGTCAAGTCAAGTTTGTTTGTCACAAGATGTGCAGTGAAATGAAAGTGGCAACACAAAAAATAAATGAAGACAGTAAATTAGTCCCTGGTGATATGTGAGATATGAGAGATATCCTGTGGGAAGAAACTCCGTCTCATCCTCTCTGTTTTCGCAGCGTGACAGCGGAGGCGTTTGCCTGACCGTAGCAGCTGGAACAGTCCATTGCTGGGGTGGTAGGGGTCCCCCATAATGTTGCTGGCTCTTGATCTGCACCTCCTGATGTATAGGTCCTGCAGGGGTGCGAGTGTAGTTCCCATGGAGCGTTCTGCCGAACGCACTACTCTCTGCAGGGCCATCCTATCCTGGGCAGAGCTGTTCCCAAACCAGACTGTAATGTTGCCAGACAGGATGCTCTCTACAGCCCCAGAGTAGAAGCATTGAAGGATCCTCAGAGACAATCTGAATTTCCTCAGCTGTCTAAGGTGGTAAAGGCGTTGCTTTGCCTTACCCACCAGTGCGGCAATGTGTGTTGTCCATGTCAGACCCTCTGTGATGTGGACTCCCAGGTATTTAAAACTGCTCACCCTATCCACAGTAGACCCATTTATCTCCAGTGGCGTGTACGTCCTTGGATGTTTAGCCCTTCTAAAGTCCACAATCAGCTCCTTCATTTTAGTGACATTCAAGAGGAGGCTATTGTCCTGACACCAGAGTGCCAGATCAGCCACCTCCTCCCGGTAGGCCTTCTCATCGTTGTCGGAGATCCGGCCCACCACTATAGTGTCATCAGCAAACTTGATGATGGAGTTTGAGCTGAACCTGGCCACACAGTCATGTGTGTACAGGGAGTACAGTAGGGGGTTAAGGACACAACCCTGGGGGGATCCTATGTTCAGGGTGAGGGGGTTAGAAGTATGTCTCCCCATCTTGACCACTTGGGGCCTGGCGGTGAGCAAGAGTCCACATACTAATCCCAATTGCTTACGTGAGACAATTATCCATCCAAATCCTTTTTATTTAGTTTAGTTTAGTTTAGAGATACAGCGCAGAAACAGGCCCTTCGGCCCACCGGGTCTGCGCCGCCCAGCGATCCCCGCACATTAACACTATCCTACACCCACTAGGGACAATTTTTACATTTACCAAGCCAATTAACCTACAAACCTGTACGTCTTTGGAGTGTGGGAGGAAACCGAAGATCTTGGAGAAAACCCACGCAGGTCACGGGGAGAACGTACAAACTCCGTACAGACAGCACCCGTAATCGGGATGGAACCCGGGTCTCCGGCGCTGTAAGCGCTGTAAGGCGGCAACTCTACCGCTGCGCCACCGTGTTGCCCGAAATTCATATAGCTGTCCAAATATCTTCTAAGTGTTGTATTTGTACCGACTCAGCTACTTGCTTAGGCAGCTCGTTCCATATATTCACGACCCTCTGTCTGACCCCATTACCTTCCCACGGGGTCTTCTGGCGAGCCGTGGAGTATCCGAGGCCGGAGCCCTCACGGGTCGAAGCCCATGGCCAATGGCCCTGGGTCTGTGGAGCCCGTGGCTGGGTCCTGGGTCGGCGCCACGGAGGCGTCCGGAGAGGACCCGGCGGCGATAGTGGAGAGACTGTGCGGCGGTCGATGATGGCGCCGACCGACGGACGAGGACGGACACGTGGGGTGAGGACGCTGCAGCCGTGGGAAGGAATAAAGGAGGACGAGGCATGGGGGGACCGCCGTGAAGGGGAGAACAACGGGCAATGGAGGATCTGGGGAGGGGGGAGGGGGAGAACAACGGACAAAGGAGGACCCGGCGTGGGGGGAGGGGGAGAACAACGGACAATGGGGGACGTGGGGGGGAGGGGGAGAACAACGGACAATGGGGGACGTGGGGGGGAGGGGGAGAACAACGGACAATGGAGGACCCGGCGTGGGGGAGGGGGAGAACAACAGACAATGGACAATGGAGGGCCCGGCGTGGGGGGGGGAGGGGGAGAACAAAGGGGGACCTGGAGCGGATACGGTGTCTACTTTGTAACTTTGTCAGCGCCCTTTATGTGGCGGCTATTTACATACCGTTGTTGTGCAAGCAAAGAATTTCACCGTGACTTGCCACATGTGACAATAAAGGATTCAGTCAGTCATTCATTCTACTGTTCTTTGGTTCCACTTTAGATCTTTCTGCTCTCAGGTTAACCCCGTGCTCTCTTGATTTAGACTCATCTACCCTGGCGAAAAGGACTAGGATTATCAACTGTGACACTCGTAGTATAATGAACCACTGTAAGGTCACCCCTTTGCTCCAGGATAAAAAGTCCCAGTCTATCCAATCTCTCCTTATACTTCCTGACCTCCAGTCCAGCCAACATTCTTGTCAATCTCTTCTGCACCCTCTCCGGCTTAATCTCATCTTCCAGGTAGTATGGCAGCCTGAACAACACTTTGCGGTGGCCTATCCAACGATTTGTACAGCTATAACAAGTTATCCCAACACAAGTTGTCCCAACACTTGGGCGGCACGGTGGCGCAGCGGTAGAGTTGCTGCCTTACAGCGAATGCAGTGCCGGAGACTCAGGTTCGATCCTGACTACGGGCGCCGTCTGTATGGAGTTTGTACGTTCTCCCCGTGACCTGCGTGGGTTTTCTCCGAGATCTTCGGTTTCCTCCCACACTCCAAAGAAGTACAGGTTTGTAGGTTAATTGACTGGGTAGAATGTAAAAATTGTCCCTAGTGTGTGTAGGATAGTGTTAATGTGCAGGGATCGCTGGGCGGTGCGGACTCGGTGGGACGAAGGGCCTGTTTCCGCGCTGTATCTCTAAAAAAAAATCTATACTCAATGCCTTGACCGATGATGGTCAGCACAAAACATAGATCATAGAACAGTACAGCACCAGAACAGGCCCTTCGGCCCACAATGTCTATTCCGAACATGGTTCCAAGACCATCCCTTATCTACCTGCACATAACGCATATCCCTCCAATACCTGCATTTCCCTATACCTATCCAAAAGACTCTCATATCTGGCTCAACCAGCAAGCCAGGCAGCAAGTTCCTTTAAAATTTGCCCCTCTCACCTTAAATCGCTGCCCTCTAGTATTTGATTGTTTTCCATTCTGGGAAAAAAAGTTCTGACTACTCTATCTATGCCTCTCATAATTGTATTACCTTCCATCAGGGAATATCATGACCTTTCCTCATTACCCTGCCTGTCTGTGTCACTATTTTCAGGGAACTGTGTGCTTGTACCTAAAAGTCTCACTGTTCAATAACACGCCATTCACGTTGTATGTCTGGGACAAGTTTAACTTCCAAAATGTGTAGAAAAAATAACTGCAGATGCTGGTACAAATCAAAGGTATCACAAAATGCTGGAGTAACTCAGCGGGTCAGGCAGCATCTCAGGAGAGAAGGAATGGGTGACGTTTCGGGTCGAGACCCTTCTTCAGACTTCCAGAATGCATCACTTCACATTTGTCTGATCTAAATTCCATCAGCAATTATCTTGGCCGTTTTCCCAGTTCGCATCGGTCGTATTGTAACCGTAGACACCATTGTTCCCTATTCTGCTGATTTTGATGTCATCTGCTGTGATATCTTGAACTCAGACGTAGAATAACAAGTTAACTCACTGCTGACCGGAACATGACTGCCCAGCTGTACTGTGGTTTATTCAATCATTTACAATCCTCCAACCAAAGGTGGCGCTATTACATCTGCAAACCTACTAATCGTGCCACTGACCCTGGCCTCCAGCTCATTGAACAACAGTGGACTGATTCCTGAGGTCGCTGGTCCTGGTTCCAGGTGTTTAGCCAGAAAAGCAAGACTCCACTCCCACCCTCTGCCTCCGACCATCAAGTCAATGGGGCTACCTCACCCTGCACCCCATGTATTCTGATATTCTATCCTGTCATGCAGGACTTTGTCAAGGGGCTTGCTAATGTCCCAGTCGACAATAGCCACTGCCTTGCCCTCATTAATGAAACGACGAAGACACTGCGCATGTCCACAGTGATCTCAGCCACCGAGTACTGCACCCCAGTCTGGTGCCGTAGCCCTCAGGCTAAGAAGCTGGATGCTGCCCTCAACAGCGCCCTATGGACTGTCTCCGGATGCCTACGAGCTACCCCAGTAAACCAACTGCCCGTCCTTGCCTTGTCCATCGCCCTGGCCAACATCAGACGAGAAGCAGCCACGCCGGCCCTTTCTCAAAAGGCACAGACCGGTGATTTCCACCTTCTCCATCAGATCATCACAGAGACACCACGACACGTGTGCCTCAAGTCACGGCGCCCCTTTGCCATGCAAGCCCATGAGCTGCTCTGTACAACACCGGCCAACACTTCCAAGGCCACCTGGGTCAGGACGAGATGGAGAGACCAGTGGAAGCCAGCGGAACCATCTAGGCTACACCGCTACATCGGTGAACCCACGGACATCCCTGGCCAGGACCTGCCCCGACAGCAGTGGATAACCCTCAATCACTCGAGGACAGGCGTTGGACGCTATGGAGTAGCGATGAAGAGGTGGGGGTCCCGTGGACAGTGCCTCCTGCGAGTGTGGGGACCCAACACAGACAGTGGAGCACATGGTCACCAGTTGCCCCAAATACCCGCCACCGAATGGTGAACGAGGTCTGATTGGCCTGGACGATGACACGTGGCCTGGCTCACCTCAACAGAGCTGCAGGTCTAAAAGACATATGACAGAAGAAGAAGACCTCATTAATCCTCTTTTTCAGCTCCACAAAAGTTTGTGAGAGGTGATAATACAGGAACAAACCCATGCAGGTTATCCCTAATATATTCTTGCCACTCCGAACGTAAATTAACCAGTCCCATTAGAATCCCTTCCAGTAACTTTCTGACCGTCGATCTTAGATGGTCCTTGTGACATTTCATAAATAACAGCACAACATGGGGCAGTTGGACCAAAGAGCCAGGTTAGATCTCGGCTCCAGTCTGTGTGCACTTTGCAAGTTCTCCCTGAGACCGCATTGGGTTCTCCAGTTTCCTTCCACTTGCCAAAGGTGTGTCGGTTTGTAGGTTTATTGGCCACTATAAATTGCCACTAGTGTGTATTGGGGACTGCACACGAAAATGGGTTAACATGGAACTAGTATAAATGTCTCACTTCCAGGTGAGACAGAGGTTCACCTGCTCCTCCTCCAACCGCTGCTCTAGATGTCAACTTCTCTACATCGGCGAAACCAAACGCAGGCTCGGCGATCGTTTCGCTCAACACCTTCGCTCAGTTTGCCTTAACTAACCTGATCTCCCGGTGGCTGAGCACTTCAACTCCCCCTCCCACTCCCAGTCTGACCTTTTTGTCATGGGCCTCCTCCTGTGCCATAGTGAGGCCCACCGGAAATTGGAGGAACAGCACCTCATATTTCGCTTGGGCAGCTTGTAGCCCAGTGGTATGAACATTGACTTCTCCAACTTTAGATAGTTCCTCTGTCCCTCTCTTCCCCTCCCCTTCCCAGTTCTCCCTCTATCTTCCTGTCTCCACCTATATCCTTCTTTTGTCCCGCCCCCCTGACATCAGTCTGAAGAAGGGTCTCGACCCGAAACGGCACCCATTCCTTCTCTCCCGAGATGCTGCCTGACCTGCTGAGTTACTCCAGCATTTTGTGAATAAATACCTTTGATTTGTACCAGCATCTGCAGTTATTTTCTTACACAATGTATGATAGATGGTCGGCATGGACTCGGTAGTCCAAAAGGTCTGTGTTAATGCTGTATCCATCAATCAGCCATCTTGTCGACTCTGGTACCTCACTTGTGGTTAGGGTTGCCAACTGTCCCGCATGAGCTGGGACATCCTGTATTTTGGACTAAATTGGTTTGTCCCGTACAGGACTGCCCTTGTCCCGTATTAGGCCCGGGGGGCCTGGATACTGTAGGCCCAGACACTATAGACCCGTGGGCCGTTGTGGGCCCGGACAGTGTAGGCCTGGACAATGTAGGCCCGGACAGTGTAGGCCCGGACAGTGTAGGCCCGTGGGCCGCTGTAGGTCCGGACAGTGTAGGCTAATGGAGTTTGTTCGGGGAGCGGGGCTGAGTGTGTTCACCTAACGGAGGTTGCCATTGGTGGAGCGGGAGCACGTGGCCGCTGGCTGGGTGAGGTCATGTGGGGTGAGGGCGGTGATGTCACCTTTTGTCCCTTATTTGGGAATTGAGAAAGTTGGCAACCCTACCTGTGGTCTCAAAATAAACTAAAATCTCTGCCAGGCTCAGAGCAGTGTCTTCTCTAGCTTTTCCTCAATGTTTTAGGATACACCTTGTTGGGACCCAAAGATTTATCTACCTTTATGCACTTCAAGACCTCCAATACCTCCTGACTTGCATCAGGATATCACTATTATCTTTTTGCACTCACTAGCTGCCACACTTTGTCCATGGTAAATAGAGATATGAAGCATTCATCATGTCCTCACCTTCTCCATCACGGTCTGGTTTGGCTCAGCCACCAAGCACGACATCCGGAGGCTGCAACGGATCGTTCGCACAGCTGAGAAGGTTGTTGGCTGCAACCTTCCCCCCATTGACGAACTGTACACTGCAAGGGCCAGGAAGCGAGCGGGCAAGATCATCTCTGACCCCCCTCACCCTGGCCACAAACTCTTTGAAGCACTTCCCTCTGGAAGGCGACTCCGGACTGTCAAAGCAGCCACAGCCAGACATAAAAACAGCTTTTTTTCCACGAGCAGTAGCTCTACTCAACAACCAAAATTCCGTAGCCTCCTTTTTCTCTGGTATTTTATTTAATTCACATGTTAAACTATAATGTTTTATTCTTAATGTTTAATGTTTAATGTTTTATTCTTAATTGTTTGCTGTATGTTCGTGTTGTTACTTGCGAGCGTGTTGTTACATGCAAGGCACATTCGTTGTATGTGTACATACTTGGCCAATAAACTTATTCTATTCTAAAACTTACTCTATTAGTAAACAAAAAAAAATCAGATTTTTTAGGGTTGTGAATCTGTGGAATTCTTTGCCATTGAAGGCTGTGGAGGCCGTCAATGTATAATTTTAAGGCAGAGATAGATAGATTCTTGATTAGTACGGGTGTCAGGGGTTATGGGGAGAAGGCAGGAGAATGGGGTTAGGAGGAGAGATAGATCAGCCATGATTGAATGGCGGAGAAGATTTAATGGGCCGAATGGCTTAATTCTGCTTCTATCACTTAAGGGCCTGTCCCACTGAGGCGATTTTAAGGCGACTGCCGGTGACTAGGTTGCCGCCGAACATTTGCCAGGGTGTCGCGGGCATGATCGTGAGGAGTCTTCAATGAATCGTAGCGGATCTCGGTGCGTCGTGGAAAAAATTTCCAGATAGAAATTTCTGGGCGACAGCTGGCTTGTCGCCAGGTATCGTAGCTTATTGCGGGCGCTGTCGCATGCTAGGTTGTCGCAGATGCATTTAGAAGCACGTAATATTAAATTAAGAAAAGGCATTTGAAGATACCAGAAGATAGTTTTGTTTAACCAATTTATTTACCGTCAGGACATTTGACAGGTAGATTGGAGGCGACAGTTTGACGGTCAGGTAAGCGTGGGAATTTTGCGATGTTTCCAAAGACGGTGTAATCTCTTAGCCAGGTGCTAGTTTCACAAAGAAAGGTGACTTGCATCGACCTGACTCGGTATTGTCGTGGTCATTGTCGTGGGGTAAAAGAAAATTTGGGCGATCTGCTACGACTTTGACAGTCGCCGGCAGTCGCCTAAATAATCGCGTAACTGGGACAGGCCTTTTATGACATGACCTTATGAAAGACTTTCACTAGGGGTTTGTAAAGCTTGTAAATTACATTTAATTAATTGTCTCCCCCTGCCATCCTGATGTTGTAATAAGGATTGACAAAACTAATACTGCGATACATAAAGGAAATTCATCTTAATTGCTAATAACGGGGAGAATGCCTCAGTGATCGCTTTGCTTAAATGTTTACAGAGCTATGAAGGGTTTTCAGCCATTCTTTCCTAGATTATTAAAATAATAACGTAACAATATGTCCATAGATATAGAAAAAATACACAAGAGGCATTGTTAAACGTGGAAAACAATAACGACACGACCCTAATTCAAATCAATGAGTCCTAAACATCATGTGTTAGCAATCCCTCACCTTAATCTTGGCTCAGACGGCCAAGGCCTGCTGGATTTTCTGGTTGCTAACCCCCTCCCCATTCCCCCTACAGATCTTTTTGTCCTGGGCCTCCTCCATTGGCAGAGTGAGGCTTGTGTCTACCTTCCTTCTTCCATCTTGGAATAAGCATTGAACCAGTGGACAGGAACAGTGTTGCACATGAACTTGCCAAAGGCTAATCTAACGATAATGGATCGTAACAATGGAGCCCTGTCCAGTGATAACTTACAGCATGAATTTGCCCATGTTGTGGAAAATTTGGCGCAGCGGTAGAGTTGCTGTCTTACAGCGAATGCAGCGCCGGAGACCTGGGTTCGATCCCGACTCCGGGTGCCGTCTGTACGGAGTTTGTACGTTCTCCCTGTGACCTGCTTGGGTTTTCTCCGAGATCTTCGGTTTCCTCCCACACTCCAAAGACGTACAGGTTTGTAGGTTAATTGGCTTGGCAAATGTAAAAATTGTCCCTAGTGGGTATAGGATAATGTTAATGTGCGGGGATCGCTGGGCGGCGCGGACCCGGTGGGCCGAAAGGGCCAATTTCCGTGCTGTATCTCTAAACTAAACTAAACTATTAGAGGTATCACAAAATGCTGGAGTAACTCAGCGGGACAGGCAGCATCTCGGGACAGAAGGAATGGGTGACGTTTCGGATCGAGACCCTTCTTCAGAAACTATTGGAGTATTTTTGAAGCTCAAATTTTGTTTTTAACTTCCAGTTTCACTATGCCTCAAAAAGAGTTGAAAATGCAGTAAGATTTCTTCGAAATAATATGCTTGACACGATGGATGAGAATATAAATGAAGGTAAGATATTTCACATTTTACATGGCCACACTTATTGTAATATATAAAACACGATGCTATCAAACATATATGAAGAAGTTAATTGGTGCATTACGATTTGATATTTATGGATTTGCTGAAATGTTATAAATGGTTATTATGTTAATTATTTATGGTAATAGTTTCTAACAGGTAGTTAAATGAATTCATGCTCAGTTAAGTACTAAATGCCAAGAATAAATGAAAACTAAATAAAAGCAGCTCATTATTTTTGATTTATATATTTGTAATGGTGGAGTTGATGGTATCAATTAAATGCATTATATAAACATCAGCAATGAAAAGAAAACATTTTAACCTAATTGATAGTAATTGTTATCGTGTAAATATGAAATAAAGTTTGTGTTTTCCAATCACACACTTGGTCTGTATTAAAAACTGCAATAGCAATGTGAAACCACGAAGCAACAATAATATGTGACTATTTGTTTTATTCTAGTGCAAAGATACTCGAAGAGCAAGATGAACCACTCCGTTGAAATCGCCTATACTGAAGTGTAGTACGCAAAGGAGCGTAACGTCCGCCATTTGAGTATAGGAGCAAAGAGGTCCTTCTGCAGTTGTACAGGGCCCTAGTGAAACCGCACCTGGAGTACTGTGTGCAGGTTTGGTCTCCAAATTTGAGGAAGGATATTCTTGCTATTGAGGGCGTGCAGCGTAGGTTTACTAGGAATGGTGGGACTGTCATATGTTGAAACACTGGAGCGACTACGCATGTATTCACTGGAATTTAGAAGGATGAGAGGAGATCTTATCGAAACGTATAAGATTATTAAGGGGTTGGACACGTTAAAGGCAGGAAACATGTTCCCAATGTTGGGGGAGTCCAGAACAAGGGGCCACAGTTTAAGAATAAGGGGTAGGCCATTTAGAACTGAGATGAGGAAAAACATTTTCAGTCAGAGAGTTGTGAATCTGTGGAATTCTCTGCCTCAGAAGGCAGTGGAGGCCAATTCTCTGAATGCATTCAAGAGAGAGCTAGATAGAGCTCTTAAGGCTAGCGGAGTCAGGAGGTATGGGGAGAAGGCAGGAACGGGGTACTGATTGAGAATGATCAGCCATGGTCACATTGAATGGCGGTGCTGGCTCGAAGGGTTGAATGGCCTCCTCCTGCACCTGTTGTCTATTGTCTATTGTCTATTTTAGTAGGCAAAACCCACCGTTCGCTCTGCCTCCTGCAGTGTAATCAGAGTTTTGGGGGAACAGTATGTGTGATGATACCATTAAAATGCAGAAAATATCTCATCTATCAATTCACAGATTTTTGTTATTTTTCTTTTAAAATGTTTCTGCAAGTTTCGGCCTACTAAAATGGCGCCGTGACGTACTGCGGTTTTTAGGGTCGAGTGGTCTATCTTGCTCTGCTCTATTATCTTTGTTCTAGTGTGTCCTGAATTAATTCACAATGCAAAGCGAAGACAATTGACAATTTGCTTGATATCGAGGGAGGTGATCTCAAAAGTGCAACAGCAATCCCACCATCTAGAGAAATGTAGAGTATTTGGAAGTGGACAGTTCGTAATTATCAATATATCAATAGTCAATAGTCGTTTATTTGTCACAGTGAAATGAAACATTACCCGCAGTTGAAACAATAAGACCAATAAGAATAATCAATAAAAATGCAATAACACATACAATCATACACTAACACCAAACAAAAGAAACATCCATCACAGTGAGTCTCCTCCAGTCCCTTCTCACTGTGATGGAAGGCCAGAATGTCTTTTCTCTTCCCTGCCGTCTTCTCCCGAGGTCAGGCTGTTGAACTTGCCACGTCGGGGCGGTCGGGGCTCCCGACATTGGAGTGCCGCGCCGGACGGTGAAAGGTCCGCGGCCTATTCCAGGCCGCGCCGGACGGTGAAAGGTCCGCGGCGGGCCGACCCAAGCCCCGCGATTCGGGGCGGACGAACACGCTGCCTCTGCCGCTGCCGGTGCTCCCGATGTCGGCCCCCACCCAGGGGCCTGCGGGCTTCCGACGTCCACGTGGCCCGCGCCGGAGCCTCCGGAGATGAGTCGCAGCTGCTCCCGCAGCTGCTCCCGCAGCATCCGCAGGCAGCCAGCGCCGCAGGTGGTGAGTCCGGGCCGTGGGCTCTGCGAACCAGAGTCCCAGGTGGTCCCAGGTGCATGGCCGCAGTGGGAACGGAGACACGACACAGAAACAAAGGTCGCGTCTCCGTTCGGGAGAGAGAATTTTTTAGAGTTCCCGTTCCCTCCCACCCTTATCAGACCATTACATTTAATGGACATAAAATAACAGGAGCCACAATGCCCAATAACGAGCGCAGTGGTAGAGTTGCTGCCTGACAACGCTTACGATGCCAGAGACCCGGGTTCCATCCCGACTAAGGGTGCTGTCTGTACAGAGTTTGTACGTTCTCTTCGTGATCGCATGGGCCTTCTCCGAGATCTTCGGTTTCCTCCCACACTCCATAGGCGTGTGCAGGTGGTTTGTAGATTAATTGGCTTGATATAAATGTAAATTGTCCCTAGTGTGTGTGGGATAGTATTAATGTGAGGGCATCGCTGGTCGGCGCGGACTCAATGGGCCAAAGGGTCTGTTTCCGCGCTGTATCTCTAAACTAAACTAAACTAAAACCTGGTTGCTGGAATCACTTTGTGACCTGGCGGGTCTTTTTTTTTTCTCAATTATTTCTTGAACATCAGTTCTTTTGTTCTTACCTTCCATCTCACACCTTACAATAGACAATAGACAATAGGTGCAGGAGGAGGCCATTCAGCCCTTCGAGCCAGCACCGCCATTCAATGTGATCATGGCTGATCATTCTCAATCAGTACCCCGTTCCTGCCTTCTCCCCCATACCCCCTGATTCCGCTATCCTTAAGAGCTCTATCTAGCTCTCTCTTGAATGCATTCAGAGAATTGGCCTCCACTGCCTTCTCAGGCAGAGAATTCCACAGATTCACAACTCTCTGACTGAAAAAGTTTTTCCTCATCTCAGTTCTAAATGGCTTACCCCTTATTCTTAAACTGTGGCCCCTTGTTCTGGACTCCCCCAACATTGGGAACATGTTTCCTGCCTCTAACGTGTCCAACCCCTTAATAATCTTACCCTTCCACGTCTGTGTGTCTCCCTCTCCCCTGACTCTCAGTCTGAGGAAGGGTCTTGATTCCAAATGTCACCCATTCCTTCCCTCCAGAGATGCTGCCTGTCTCGCTGAGTTACTCCAGCATTTTGTGTCTATCTTCGGTGTAAACCAGCTTCTGCAGTTCCTTCCTGCACAGTTTGTTCTAATTCAATAGGACTGCTGCCTTCTTGAAAACTTTTCATTCAAATGCAGTCAAAAAGAATATTAGTTTCAAGATACAAAATACAATATTCAAAAACAAAGCCCATTATAATTAATCTCCATCAGATGGAGTGCTCCATTTTCCCTGTGGCAGGGTAATAAAACTAAGTCAGTGCCTGTAATTCATAAAAAAGGCTTAGCTCTAAATTGCACATTGGATATGCAGAAAAGGTTATGATTCAGAGAGCCAAGTAATAAACTATGAAACTTTTCATCGAGATTTTGTTGGTCTTGAGAGTAATCGTTAATATTCTGTAGAAATAAAGGGGTAAATCGACGAGATTGTTGTGGAATTTGTTGCGCAGGAGATCGACACAAAAAGCTGGAGTAACTCAGCGGGACAGGCAGGCAGGCTAGATGCAGGGGAAAAAATCTCGATGTTGGGAGGGTCCAGAACCAGGGGTCAAGGTTTAAGAATAAGGGGTAGGCCATTTAGGACTGAGATGACAAAAACCTTTTTCACCCAGAGAGTTGTGAATCTGTGGAACTCTCTGCCACAGAAGGCAGTGGAGTCCAGTTCTCTGAATGCTTTCAAGAGAGAGCTAGATAGAGCTCTGCCTGTCCAATCCCTTAAGAATTTTATATGTTTCTATAAGATTCCAGTGAATACAAGCCCAGTCAAGCCCATTCTTTCATCATTTGTCAGGTTGATGTGACAGGTTAGTATATAAATGAAATAAGACGACTCCGTAAATCTCAGCCAGGGCTCCTGCAATTTCCTCGCTAGCTTCCCACTGTGTCCTCGGATATATCTGATCAAGCAGCATCTCTGAGAGGTAAGGAATTCACAAGATCATAAGTGATTGGAGCACAATTAGGCCATTTGGCCCATCAAGTCTACTCTGCCATTCAATCATGGCTGATCTATCTCTCCCACCTAAACCCATTATTGATGTTTTGAGTCAAAAACCTGCAACAGAACTAAGAGTGGAGAGGAGGATAACCAGTTAGGAAAAGAAGATGGCCATCCTTGTTTGACTCTACTATGTTGCAGAGGGAAGGGTCTCAGTCCAAAATGTTAAACCATTCCTTTCCCTTCACAAATCCTTCCTGACCCATTGCTTTCCACCAGCAATTTGTGTTTTATGTTCAATGTCCTGTACCTGTTCCAGTGCACCAACACCTCTACTTCCTTAGAAGGCTTAGGAAGTTCGGCATGTCCCCTACAACTCTCACCAACTTCTGCAGATGTGCCTGTCACAGTCTGTCCTGTTCACTCACCTGCCAGCCACGCCCACCACGTTAAACCAACTCCCCTCACCTGTTCACTCACCTGCTCCAGATCACCAATCAAGCCAACATATAAACCCTTCCTGCACACACACACACTCTCTTTGCCAGATTGTTCTTAGCCCTCATGCAAGACTCTCCAGCATTCTCTCTCGGACTGATTTCCCGTTGCCGACCCTGCCTGCTCCCGACCTTCATGCCTCGTACTAGCCTGGGTGAACGCCTCAGTCTTCTGTCCCCAACCACGAGCAGGTAGAAAGAAAGCTCATTCTAAAACTACTTCCTTGGTTCTGTGTGCTGCATTTGGGTCTACCTGTGGTCTGTTACAGCGCCATAGAAAGTATTTTATCAGGATGCATCACAGCTTGGTTTGGGAACAGTTCCATCCAAGACCGCAGGAAATTGCAGTGAATTGTGGACGCAGCCCAGACCATCACACAAACCAACCTCCCTTCCATTGACTCCATTTACACCTCACGCTGCCTCGGCAAGGCCAGCATCATCATCAAGGACCAGTGCCCTCTTCTCTCCTCTCCCATCAGGCAGAATGTACAGAAGTGTGAAAACACACACCATCAGGCAACTGAATCATCCTACCACAACCAGAGAGCAGTGCTGAACTACTATCTAGCTCATTGGTGACCCTCGGACTATCCTTGATCGGACTTTATTGACTTTACCTTGCACTAAATGTTATTGCCTTTATCATGTATATGTACACAGTACATTATAGTGACAGTATTATGTTCCTCAATACTCTGAAACTGCAGAATCATGGAAAATCTGATGCTGTCACCGATTCACTTTTGTTTGGCTATGCACAAAGCAACAGGTTAAATAATAGGAAAGCACTTGTATTTTAGAAACATAGAAACATAGAAAATAGATGCAGGAGGAGGCCATTTGGCCCTTCGAGCCAGCACCACCATTCATTGTGATCAAGGCTGATCATCCACAATCAGTAACCCGTGCCTGCCTTCTCCCCATATCCCTTGATTCCGCTAGCCCCTGGAGCTCTATCTAACTCTCTTTTAAATTCACCCAGTGAATTGGCCTCCACTGCCTTCTGTGGCAGAGAATTCCACAAATTCACAACTCTCTGGGTGAAAATGTTTTTACTTGTCTTAGTTTTAAATGGCCTCCCCTTTATTCTTAGACTGTGGCCCCTGGTTCTGGACTCCCCTAACATTAGGACCATTTTTCCTGCATCTACCTTGTCCAGTCCTTTTGTAATTGTATACGTCTCTTTAAGATCTTCTGGGATGTAACCATGTTAGATATCATTGAAAGTATAAAATTATAAAATTACAAGCTCAGTCCTTGGTTTTCACTGATAACCTAACATCAGGCTAAGAGATATACTCACCTATCTGACCTGGGTCTCGTCCATTGTCAGAGTGAGGCCAAACGTAAATTGGAGGAGCAGCATCTCATATTTTACCTGGGCAGCTTACAATCCAGCGGTCTCTAACTTCAACTTGAATCCCCTCTCTCTCCACCCCATCCCACCCCACCTAGTCGTTGTACTAGTTTCTCTGTCATCCTGTTGAGTTTCTCTGTTTACTTGTTGTCACCTATGCCCTACATTTCCTTAATTACCGATGCTTTTTGTATATCCATTCATTTTGCCGAAGCCTAAGTCTAGATCTCTTGTTCCCCTTTCCCCTGACTATCAGTCTGAGGAAGGGTCTCAATCTGAAACGTCACCTATTCCTTTTCTCCACAGACGCTGCCTGACTCTTAAAGAAAACTTTAAAGTCAATCAAGACTTTATTTAAGAGCGTTGAATACAGTGACCATTGAGAGCAATGTCGGAGATTGCCCAACGAACAAAGATTCATCCACTGCTAATATATAAAATGTACCTTTGATGCGTTGTTTATTGTAGAAACCAATAAACAACACATTAAGGGCAGTCACGGTGGCGCAGCGGAAGAGTTGCTGCCTTACAGTGAATGCAGCGCCGGAGACCCGGGTTCCATCCCGACTACGGGTGCTGTCCGTACGGAGTTTGTACGTTCTTCCCGTGACCTACGTGGGCTTTCTTCAAGATCTTCGGTTTCCTCACACACTCCAAAGACGTACAGGTTTGTAGGTTAATCGGCTTGGTAAATGTAAAAATTGTCCAAGCAACAAAAAGCAACAAGACACACAACTACATACAACTTTGACATAACCATCCACCACAGCAGCTGCTCCCCATTCCCTACTGTGATGGAAGGCAATAATGTCTTATCTTCTCACCTCGGGGGAATCGAACCATCCACAGTCATGGTGACCGAAGCTCCCACGTCGGGGTGATCGAAACTCCTGTGTTGGGGTGATCGAAACTCCCGCGTCGGGGTGATCGAAACTCCCGCGTCGGGGTGATCGAAACTCCCGCGTCGGGGTGATCGAAACTCCCGCGTCGGGGCGATCGAAACTCCCGCGTCGGGGCGATCGAAACTCCCGTGTCGGGACGATCGAAACTCCCACATCAGGGTGATCGAAGCTCCCGCGTCGGGGCGATCGAAACTCCTGCGTTGGGGCGATCGAAACTCCCGTGTCGGGACGATCGAAACTCCCACATCAGGGTGATCGAAGCTCCCGCGTCGGGGCGATCGAAACTCCTGCGTTGGGGCGATCGAAACTCCCGCTGTCGGGGTGATAGAAACTCCCGTGTCAGGGCGATTGAAACTCCCGCTTCGGGGCATTCGATACTCCCACGTCGGGGCGATCGAAACTCCCGTGTCGGCGCGATTGAAACTCCCGCTTCAGGGCGTTCGATACTCCCACGTCGGGGCGATCGAAACTCCCGTGTCGGGGCGATTGAAACTCCCACGTCGGGGCGGTCACAGCTCCCGCGGCTTGGAGCTTCGGTCGGTCTCTAACCAGGGACCGTGAGCTCCACGTTCTTCAAGTCTGCAGGCCCCCGCAGTTGGAGCTCCCGAGATCGATCCCGGGCTAAGGGATCACCAGCTCACGATGTTAACATCCGCAGCCTCCTGAGGTCCCAGCAAGAGCCCACTAGCTCCATGATGTCAGGCCGCAGTGCAGACATGGAAAAAGTCGCATCTCCATCGAGGTAAAAGATTTAGAAAAGTTTCCCCCACCTCCCCCGCCACACATAGTACAAAACTAAAGGACCTGTCCCACTCAGGCGATTTTAAGTCAAGTCAAGTCAAGTCAATTTATTTGTATAGCACATTTAAAAACAACCCACGTTGACCAAAGTGCTGCACATCTGACTAGGAAAAAAAGAAACATACAGTGGCGGGCAGCCAAAACACAACGGCGCGGCCATCTTGAACAAAATGTTAATTCAATCACCCACAGTCCAACAATAAAAGCACTAAACAGGCACCCAAATTACCCAACCCCAAAAACCCCCCAAAACACAGTCCAACAATAGAAGCATTAAATAGGCATTCAAATCACACACCCCAAAACCCCCCAAAACACAGTCCAACAATAAAAGCATCAAACAGGCACTCAAACCACCCAACCCCAAAAACACACAAAAAAGAAACATCCATCAAAGAAACATCCATCACAGTGAGTCTCCTCCAGTCCTCTCTCTCCTCACTGTGATGGAAGGCCACAATGTCTTTCCCTTCTCCCGCTGTCCTCGCCCGCGGTCAGGTTGTTGTTGTTGCAGGCCGCACCGGACGGTCCACAGCGGGCCGAGCCCAAGGCGCGTCGCGTCGCAGCCGCTCCCGCAGCCTCCGAAGACGGCCGGCTCCGCTGATGATAAGTCCGATCCGGGGCGGGCGAACACGCTGCTGCCGCTGTTGCTGCACGTCGGGGCGGTCGTGGCTCCCGACATTGAAACCCCCGCCCAGCAGAGAAATATCCCGCGGCCATCTTAGGCCGCGCCGGACGGTGAAATGTCCGCGCCCCAAGCCCCGCGATCCGGGGTGGGCGAACATGCTGCCGCTGCCGGAGCTCCCGATGTCGGAATCCACGCGGCCCGAACCTAAGGCAAGTCGCAGCCGCTCCCGCAGCCTCCAAAGACGGCCGGCTCCGGTGATGGTAAGTCCGATCCACGGACTTGGATGGTAAGTCCGATGGAGGCTGACAGCTCCAGGAGTTGGGCCGATGGTAGGCCGCAGCAGGAACGGAGACACGGCCCAGAAAACAAAGGTCGGGTCTCCGTTCGGAAGGGACACATATTTACAGTGTTAGTTTCCCCCTCCCCCCCACATACACACATAGTACACAAACACAAAACACCACATCACAACTACAACTAAGACAAAAAAAACAACAAAAACACAAAGACAAATGGACCGCAGGTGAGCGGCAGCTGCTAGGGCAGTGCCGCCATTTAAGGTGACTGCTGGTGACTAGGCTGTCGCCGACAGTTCGCCGGGGTGTCACGGGCATGATCGTGAGGAGTCTAGCGGATCTCGGCGCGTTGTGGGAAAAAATTCCAGTTAGAAATTTCTGGGCGACAGCTGGCTTGTCACCAGGTATCGTTGCTTATTGCGGGCGCTGTCTGTCGCACGCTGTCCCCAGGTTTGCTAGTTTGTCGCAGATGCATTTAGAAGCACGTAATATTAAATTAAGTAAAGTCATTTGAAGATACCATAAAATACTTGTGTTTAACCAATTTATTTACCGTCAGGACATTTGACAGGTAGATTGGAGGCGACAGTTTGACGGTCAGGTAAGCGTGGGAATTTTCGCGATGTTTATGGCCATCAGCGATTACATTTAAAGTGGGCTCCCAACCCAGATATGCAACCCAGAAACCAGATATGCATCTCCCGAACATTTTCAAAGAATGCCCACACTCCGCACAAAAATCCATTGAACCACGTTTAAAATTAAATTTTTTAATACTGCTATTAGTAAACTGGAAGTCAATCCAGTTTATGCCTTGTTACCGTAAAGCTTGGTTTTCAAGTAACCCGGGCAAGATGTTATATTTCAAAACTCTCAAGTAATTACAGACTTGTCAGTGATTTCAACGAAAATTAGGACGCCGGAGAAGCATTGACAGCGTGGGAATTTCGCGATGTTTCCGAAGACGCTGTAATCTCGACCTGACTCGGCATTGTCGTGGTCATTGTCGTCGGGTAAAAGAAAAGTTCGGCGATCCGCTACGACTTTGACAGTCGCAGGCAGTCGCCTACAAACTCGCCTAAGTGGGACACGCCCTTAAAGATAAACTAAAACATACATTTTACAACAAACTAAAAAAGGACTTCAAGCATTTTTAAGCACTCTACCTGTCTCTATCCCTTGCTGACTTCTTGAAGCTTTGCAGTTTATCTTTGACACTGACCCGCTGAATTACTCCAGCTTCTCGTGCCTATAAAGGTATTGGACTCTTTTTGCAATACAATAGATCCCAGAGAAACGATTGCAACTATTCAGGTGCAGGATCAAGCCAGCTTGTCCACCACCTCCTGTCGGCCCTAATAATCTCGACAGTACCTTCACATTGCTTCCTCAATCTACAAGGTAAGCAGGAGTCCTTCACTCATTTGTACAAGGCAGGACACCTTTAAAGAATATTCATCAAAATGTAATTTAAATTCAGACCTTGAAATTAGATTAACATTATAAAAGATTTATGTGTGCATGTGATTAAAAATGGTGATGCTCCAATTTTATACTTAAATGTAACTTTAATTAAGTTAGCCTTCCACCCAAGTGTATGGAGTAGATGGATAGGCTGGTAGAGTTCCTAAAATGCTTAAAGTCCTCTTCGTGTGTTGCAATAATTCTGTGCTTTAAAGAAGGTTGAAACTGAGCGTGTAGTAACTGGCACTGCAATCTACCATCTGCAGTCAGATTCTGTTCTCTGTTGTGAAAGGACAAATGGCAACCGTAAAACAATAAAATAAGGTCAAAATGGTAACAGGGCTTTTGATTATCTATAATGGGGTGAAATTGGGCTGTGTTTATTGATCTGTCTCTTTTGTAGGTTAATTGGCTTGGTATAAGTGTAATTTGTCCCTTGTGTGTGTGGGATAGTGTTAATGTGCTGGTTAGAAACATAGAAAATAGAAACCTAGAGCTCTAATAACATCAGTCTGAAGAAGGGTTGACCCTGCTCTCCTGAGATGATGCCTGACCTGCTGAGTTACTCCAGCATGTTGTGTCTACCTTCAATTTGAACCAGCATCTGCAGTTATTTTCCTACAAACCTAGAGCTCTATCTAACTCTCTTCTAAATTCATCCAGTGAATTGGCTTCCACTGTCTTCCGTGGCAGAGAATTCCACAAATTCACAACTCTCTGGGTGAAAAAGTTTTTTTCTCCTCAGTTTTCAATGGCCTCCCCTTTATTCTTAGACTGTGGCCCCTGGTTCTAGACTCCCTAGCATCTAGCTTGTCCAGTCCTTTTATAATTTTATACGTTTCTATAAGATCCCCTCTCATCCTTCTCAACTCCAGTGAATACAAGCCCAGTCTTTCCAATCTTTCCTCATACGATAGACACGCCATCCCGGGGATTAACCTCGTGAACCTACGCTGCACTGCCTCAATAGCAAGGATGTCCTTCCTCAAATTAGGAGACCAAAACTGCACACAATACTCCAGGTGTGGTCTCACCAGGGCCCTGTATAACTGCAGAAGGATCTCTTTACTCCTATACTCGAATCCTCTTGTTGTGAAGGCCAACATGCCATTAGCTTTCTGTTGTGTTTTAAAGTTTTCTTTAACAATATTAGAGTCTAAAATGCACGATCAAGATTGTTAGCGTGAGCAGATTCATCTGTGACGGGCTGATGGGACTTGGTAATGTGTCCTCATGAGAACAATTGAAGGTGGAGAATATGACTAGCAGGATTGCTTGTATAGACTATTTATTCTCTCATTCTATGTAGATAATTTCATTCCTTCTATTTTAAAAAGTAACGTTCAATAAACAATTAGATAATTGAGAAAATAATTTGCTTAGTTCTAATAGTTGAAGAATCTATTAGTTGAAGAATAAATAGTATAAGAAAATAACTGCAGATGCTGGTATAAATCGAAGGTATTTATTCACAAAATGCTGGAGTAACTCAGCAGGTTAGGCAGCATCTCAGGAGAGAAGGAATGGGTGACGTTTCGGGTCGAGACCCTTCTTCAGACTGATGTCAGGGGGGCGGGACAAAGGAAGGATATAGGTGGAGACAGGAAGATAGAGGGAGATCTGGGAAGGAGGAGGGGAAGAGAGGGACAGAGGAACTAATGCTGGTCAGGACAGCACAAGAAATTAACCACAGATCACACGTGATCTTTTGCACAGCTAATGAGACATGAGTTTAATGCCACGATGTAACGATGGCTCCAGTTACAAAAAGCATTTAATTTCCCACTACTAACATTGCTATCAGACATGTAGCAAACATCAAGAGCAATTCACTGAGTGATTCATGTCAGCTTTTTGTTGCGAAGTGATTCATGTCAGCTTTTAAGCTACTCTTTGAAACACCATTAACTGCAAATGTTCTTTAAAAAGAAGCAGGAATTCAAAAACTAACTCCTCAAAAGAAAAGGCGCATCGGTAGAGTTGCTGCCTTACAGCGAATGCAGCGCCGGAGACTCAGGTTCCATCCTGACTGCGGGTGCTGTCTGTACGGAGTTTGTACGTTCTCCCCGTGACCTGCGTGGGTTTTCTCCAAGATCTTCGGTTTCCTCCCACACTCCAAAGATGTACAGGTTTGTAGGTTAATTGGCTGGGCAAATGTAAAAAAATTGTCCCTAGTGGGTGTAGGATAGTGTTAGTGTGCGGGGATCGCTGGGCGGCACGGACCCGGTGGGCCGAAGTGCCTGTTTCTGCTCTGTATCTCTAAAAAAAATCTAAAAGATCTATTCAAGATTTTTCAAAATACTTAATTGATCTCACTGGCATGCACTGGACACATTAGTGTAGTTTAGCTTCGTTTAGTTTAGTTTAGAGATACATCGCGGAAACAGGTCCTCCGACCCACCGAGGCCACACCGACCAGCGATCCCCGCACACTAACACCATCCCACACACACTAGGGACAATTTACACTTATACCAAGCCAATTAACCTACAAACCTGTACGTCTCTGAAGTGTGGGAGGAAACTGCAATCCTGGAGAAAACCCACGCAGGTCACGGGGAGAACGTACAAACTGCGTACAGACGGCGCCCGTAGTTAGGATGGAACCAGAGGCTCTGGCTCTGTAAGGCAGGAACTCTACCGCTGCACCACCTGGACATTAAAGACAAATGCATCAGGCTGTTGCTGATAGAGGACCACAACTCGATTTCAACACCATCTGCCCCCTCCAAACATGTGCCCAATCTCCAAGAACATGGGCTCTTTGCTTTCCATTGCAACTGGGTCCTCAACCTCCTCATCAACAGAACACAATCAGTACAAATTGGCAAGAAATCCTTCGTACTCAATAACCATCAGCACAGGGGGGGGTAGCAATAATAGAAGAACATTCTAACGTTCACCGGCACGGTGACACAGCAGTAGAGTTGCTGCCTTACAGTGAATGCAGCGCCAGAGACCCGGGTTCCATCCCGACTACGGGCGCCGTCTGTACGGAGTTTGTATGTTCTCCCCGTGACCTGCGTGGGTTTTCTCCGAGATCTTTTGTTTCCTCCCACACTCCAAAGACGTGCAGGTTTGTAGGTTAATTGGCTTGGTAAATGTAAAAATTGTCCCTAGTGTGTGTAGGATAGTGTTAATGTGCGGGGATCGCTGGTCGGCGCGGACCCGGTGGGCCGAAAGGGCCTGTTTCCGCGCTGTGTCTCTAAACTAAACTAAGCTAAACATTTGAGAATTATAGTGTGCAAGGTGTCATGATCGGAACAGACAGCTCGGAGTCATAGAAACTAGGAAAGTGGACTGGAATCCTTTCAGGAAACTGGATGGAAGAAGTGAACCTAGACATTTTTGGGATTGTAATAGATATTGACCCTGAGACAGAGATAAGGAAGTCAAGGAAGGAAGGCGAATGAAATAGCCAGAGGATGTAAAATCAAGAGCAAGATTAGGAAACGAACATGCATTCCTTCAGATAATACCACCTCATCTATGACATGGCAACTCTGATAAATGCAATTTTGAATTATAAAGTTGAGGCATAAATGTACTCAAATAAAATTTGCTTTAGTTTTACCAAATGAAGGATTGCGGTATTAATCTTCTCTTCAAGGAAATAGATAGGTTAAATGAGGATCTAATTTTCTTACCTAAACAAGTTTGCCAAATGTCGTCTTTAATGTAATCTGTCCCTGGTAAGGACAGATTGCGAAGTCAAAATCAAGCAAAATTACAAACGTTTTTATCACAGTGAACTGAAGCTGAGAGGATCAAATTCTTTATTTGGTACTCACTAAGTCAAGATCCTCAGAATCTCAAAACACTTTAATATTAATGACCTTGCAGGCAATTCTGACTTTTCGAATAAGGTGAAACGTGTGATACGGCACGGTGGCGCAGCGGTAGAGTTGCTGCCTTACAGCGAATGCAGCGCTGGAGACGCGGGTTCCATCCTGACTACGGGCGCTGTCTGTACGGAGTTTGTACGTTCTCCCCGTGACCTGTGTGGGTTTTCTCCGAGATCCTTGGTTTCCTCCCACACTCCAAAGACGTACAGGTATGTAGATTATCAACAGCACCTCATATTTTGCTTGAGTAGTTTACACCCCAGCTGTAGGAACATTGACATCTCTAACTTCAGATAGTGCCTGCTTTCCCTCTCTATACCCTTCCCCTTCCCAGTTCTCCCACTAGTCTCTTCCTGTCTCTGACTACATTCTATCTTTGTCCCGCCCCCACCCCGACATCAATCTGTAGCAGGGTCTCGACCCGAAACATCACCCATTCCTTCTCTCCAGAGATGCTGCCTGACCCGCTGAGTTACTCCAGCATTTTGTGTCTACCTTCGATTTAAACCAGCATCTGCAGTTTCTTTTCCTACAGGTTTGTAGATTAATTGGTTTAGTATAAGTCTAAATGTGCTGGGACCGCTGGTCAGTGCGGACTTGGTGGGCCGAATGGCCTGTTCCTGCGCTGTGTCTCTAAAACTGATAACTAAACAGTTCAATGGAATTAACCAACGGGAGAGACTTAAAAAAACAATTTTATACAAAAGCACGATATCAAACACTCTGTCAGTCACTGAAGAGAAGAAAAAATACATGTTTATTTAGTGCCTTTCATGTCTTGCCAATGGCAATAAAGAGTTGTTGGTGCATTTACTGTTAGACAATAGACAATAGGTGCAGGATGAGGCCATTCGGCCCTTCGAGCCAGCACCGCCATTCAATGTGATAATGGCTGATCATTCTCAATCAGTACCCCGTTCCTGCCTTCTCCCCATACCCCCTGACTCCGCTATCCTTAAGAGCTCTATCCAGCTCTCTCTTGAATGCATTCAGAGAATTGGCCTCCACTACCTTCTGAGGCAGAGAATTCCACAGATTCACAACTCTCTGACTGAAAAAGTTTTTCGTCATCTCCGTTCTAAATGGCCTACCCCTTATTCTTAAACTGTGGGCCCTTGTTCTGGACTCCCCCTACATTGGGAACATGTTTCCTGCCTCTAACGTGTCCAACCCCTTAATAATCCTATACGTTTCGATAATAATCCTATACGTTTCGATAATAATCCTATACGTTTGAGACTCAGGTTCGATCCTGACTACGGGTGCTGCACTGTAAGGAGTTTGTACGTTCTCCCCGTGACCTGCGTGGGTTTTCTCCGAGATCTTCGGTTTCCTCCCACACTCCAAAGACGTACAGGTATGTAGGTTAATTGGCTGGGTAAATGTAAAAATTGTCCCTAGTGGGTGTAGGATAGTGTTAATGTACGGGGATCGCTGGGCGGCACGGACTTGGAGGGCCGAAAAGGCCTGTTTCCGGCTGTATATATATGATATGATATGATGATAAGATCCCCTCTCATCCTTCTGTTGTAATGTAAGAAAACACAGCAACCAAATTGCACACAGTGAGGTCATATAAACAACAATTTAAAAACGAGCGTATAATCTGCTTTACCAATGCTAAGTGAACCACGAGTGACAACTGGGACAATAAGATGACTCTCTTGAGACATTGCCATGCGATTGTCTAAAAAACAGAAGAGTTTAACATCAATAACAGTACCTCCACCAGCAGACCACTATGTCAGAATAGCACTGTTAGGCAAGATGTTTGTGGTAGGAGTGGGAGTTGATCCTTGTACCACCTCGTACCACCCAAGTCAGAAGCAGTACTGATATCACTCGAGTCATAATTGGCAAAGCAAAATGAGGGACAGCCAAAATTGAAGGTTATCGTGAAAGAGAAATGTTTTCAATTGAATTCTACAGAAGCAGCCAACATCTTTTTGTTTCCCACCTTCGAGCTAATAGATCTGTCAATGGCTGTTGCTTTTTATCAGAAAGTCCACCCTTCTTAGAATCAGTGTAGGATGGAATGCAGATGCTGGTTTAAACCGAAGATAGACATTAAAAAAACTGGAGTAACTCACCGGGACAGGCAGCATCTCTGGAGAGAAGGAATGGGGTGACGTTTCTTGGTGAAGAGTCTCGACCCGAAACGTCACCCATTCCTTCTCTCCAGAGATGCCTCGTGTCCCTCTGAGTTACTCCAGCTTTTTGTGTTTATATTCTTAGAATCAGAATGCCCACAAGAAATGGTGTTCGAGCACTTTCCCTGCAAAACCGCAATCTCTTTAACTCTGAATGTGTTCGCTTCTGCCTGGCGCGCACAGCAGTGTGAGATGGGAAATAATGTCCAAATCTTTTCAACCTGTCATTCGACTTGCTTTAAATTCTGAAACCTTCTTCCCCTCTCCAATCATGTTCTTTCACATTATAAGGTTTGACAGCTTAATCCCTTCAACCGTATGACTGGAAATTAAATGCTTTTAGCACCTTTGGGCAATGGCGCTGGGAAATTTAAAATAGAATAATAACACCATGCTTGCAATTTCTGTCATTACAATAACCACACATCCGCACCATGGCCTGTGCAGTGAACAATTCAGCTACTGTTAAAAGCTACAAGGTATTATTTCAGTGATGACAGGCAATTACTGTTCCATATTTTGCAAGAATTTTCTTTCAAACATCATTGTTAAAGAAACTGTCCGCATAGTATGGAGAAAGTGTTTATCAGCCTAAATCTGGTCTTGATTTGACTCTGGCATTAGTAATAGGAAGGATAAGGGCAATGATTCTATTCAGACAGTAAGTATGTAAGGCCTTGAATTGCGATGCTAATGTGAATGGCTGTGGGAGTGCTGGAATAATTGGAGTCACATGTGTCAAATTGCTGTTCCTTATGTTAATTAGTGTTCAGTAGTATCCTTCCAGTTGGCATCCACCCATGGAAAGAACCTGCATATAGTTTTCACCGGGTAATGGCAGCCTCGCCTGCAGTCTGTCTGTCCTTCTCGTCTCTTTTTTGTTATTTTTGGTGTGTTTAAAACGTTTGTGTTGATGTTCTCTGGTTTGTTTTATGTGGGGGGGGGGTGGTGTGCGGTAGGGGTGGTGGGGGGGGGGGGGTAGGGGGGGTAGGGGGGGTAGTAGGGGGTTGTAGGGGGTTGGGGGGAACTTTTTTTTCAATCTCTTACCTTGCCTGAGATGCGATTGCTTACCAGATCGTATCTCCAGTCGCTCTGCGGCCTAACATCGTGGAGCTGAAGGCCTTTGACTTTGAGCCTCACCGCGGGGCTGTGGACTTACCATCAGAGCCGATCCCTTGCCTGGGATCAACGCTCCAACCGCGACCAACGGACTTTAACATCGCGGAGCTCACAGTCTTGGGTTGAGACCGATGTCGGGAAGCTCCAAAGCTGCACAACGCTCGACTATCCCCGACCCGGGGTAGATCGCCCGGCACGGGGGAGCTGAGATCCCCCCCGATGCAGGAGCTTGATCGCCCCGACGTGAGGGCCTGCCCGCCGGCTACGGGAGTCAAGATCGTCCCGTCAACGGAAGGTTAGAGGCCCCCGACCGCTGGAGGACAAAGAAGGGAGAGATTGAACTTTTTTTCGCCTTCCATCACAGCGAGGAATGTAGAGGAGTCACTGTGGGGGATGTTCATGTTAAAATGTATTTTGTGTGTCCTGTTGCTTTTTATTGGTGTGACTGTACGGCAAATGAAATTCCTCGTATGTTGCAAAACATACTTGGCTAATAAAGGATAATTGGGATTGGGATTGTGATTATGATTATGATTATGATGATGATTATGATATAGATAGAAAATGTCATTATAATAATAAACACAGTTTCTGCAACAAAATGAAATCAGACACAAACTAAAAGCTCAGATATGAGAGCAAGATATTCGACGAACATTCATAATACAATGGGATACGCCATTGATAGCATACTCTACATTAGTAATGATTCTGTGTAGCTGGTTTAAACCAAAGATACTTGTATCTGTGATACAAGGATTGGGAGGAGTTAGACACAGGGAAGGAGAGGATATAGTTCTTACCAAACCTACAATGAGAGCTGTGAGCAGATGGGGCGGGGAGACAGAGCAGCCAGCTATGACTTGAATGCAAAGTAAGTATAGCCTGGTATGATCATCTCCTTGTTTGTACAACTACTTCAATAAACAACTAATTAAACTAGAAAACCATCTTGAAGATCTCTCTGTTGGACTTGCGTTAAGATCACTCCGACACCCTGCGCAGTAATGGCAATTAGAAAAGAGTTTACTGGAAAAGACTGAAGTTGCCATTACCCGAGTGCCCCAAGTGGAACAGTAGCAGAATAATTCAATCTGGAATGGGTTCTGCTTCACAAGTTTCCATCAACTTTCTTTATCGGCTATTTTAACAGATGGTTTAATCCCTATTTTAATACAAGCAAGCTAATGTGTTTATTAAAATGGCAGCAACCACACTTCAGAAACTCTAAATTGAATCATGGAAAATGTATGAACAGGAGGACACTCGGCCCATCTAGTCAATACCAGTTCAAGAAGAGAGACCCAACCTTGCTGCAGCTTCCAGCACTGGATCCTCTTCTCTCCAATTGTGGCTCTTCAAGATCAATCCAACTACTCTTCTAAATGTGAAGTAGGGATCGGCATCTAACACGCACCCTACCACCCCCTCCCCAGGCACGTTCCCCTGCAGGAGATGCAACACCTGTCCCTTTACCTCCCCCCTCAACTCCATCCAAGGACCCAAACAGTCTTTCCAGGTGAGGCAGAGGTTCACCTGCACCTCCTCCAACCTCATCTATTGCATCCGCTGTTCCAGATGTCAACTTCTCTACATCGGCGAGACCAAACGTAGGCTCGGCGATCGTTTCACTCAACACCTTCGCTCAGTCCGCCTTAACCAACCTGATCTCCCGGTGGCTGAGCACTTCAACTCCCCCTCCCACTCGCAGTCTCACATTTCTGTCATGGGCCTCCTCCAGTGTCATAGTGAGGCCCACCGGAAATTGGAGGAATGGCACCTCATATTTCGCCTGGGCAGCTTGCAGCCCAGCGGTATGAACATTGACTTCTCTAACTTCAGATAGGTCCTGTGTCCCTCCCGTCCCCTTCCCCTTCCCAGATTTTCCATTGTCTTCCTGTCTCCAACTACATCCTTTCTTTGTCTCGCCCCCCCCCCCCCCAGTCTGAAGAAAGGTCTCGACCCGAAACGTCACCAATCCTTCTCCCCTGAGATGCTGCCTGACCCGCTGAGTTACCCCAGCTTTTTGTGAATAAATACCTTCAATTTGTACCAGCATCTGCAGTTATTTTCCTAAACTCCTTAACAGCAACCTACAATCACCAACTACCTCACTGGACGACCACAATATGTCAGGCTACAGAACTGTATGTTGGAGTTGTGGTGAGCCACACAGGGGCCCACAGGGGTCAGTCCTCTCTCCCTTCCTGTTCACCATCTACACCTCGGACTTCAGATATAACTCGGACTCCTGCCACCTGCAGACGTTTTCAGATGACTCTGCAATTGTGGGTTGCATCAGTGAGGGGAGGGAAGCTGAACACAGAGGTGTAGTCAACGACTTTGTTGAGTGGTGTGGGCTGAATCACCTGCAGCTCAACACCGACAAGACTAAGGATTTAGTGGTGGACTTCAGGAGGAGAGGAACGCCCCTGTCCTCTGTCTCCATCAATGGTGTGGATGTGCAGTTTACCAAGGTGTAAGAAAATAACTGCAAATGCTGGTACAAATCGAAGGTATTTATTTCACAAAATGCTGGAGTAACTCAGCAGGTCAGGCAGCATCTCAGGAGAGAAGGAATGGGTGATGTTTTGGGTCGAGATCCTTCTTCAGAATGATGTCAGGGGGGTGGGACAAAGGAAGGATATATGTGGAGACAGGAAGATAGAGGGAGAACTGGGAAAGGGGAGGGGAAGAGAGGGACAGAGGAACTATCTAAAGTTGGAGAAGTCAATGTTCATACCACTGGGCTGCAAGCTGCCCAAGTGAAATATGAGGTGTTGTTCCTCCAATTTCCGGTGGGCCTCACTATGGCACTGGTGGAGGCCCATGACAGAAAAGTCATACTGGGAGTGGGAGGGGGAGTTGTAATGCTCAGCCACCGGGAGATCAGGTTGGTTAAAGTGGACTGAGTGAAGGTGTTAAGCAAATCGATCGCCGAGCCTGCGTTTGGTTTCACCGATGTAAATAAGTTGACATCTAGAGCAGCAGATGCAATAGATGAGGTTGGAGGAGGTGCAGGTAAACCTCTGTCTCACCTGGAAAGACTGTTTGGGTCCTTGGATGGAGTTGAGGGGGGAGGTAAAGGGACAGGTGTTGCATCTCTTGTGGTTGCAGAGGAAAGTGCCCGGGGAGGGGGTGGTTTGAGTGGGAAGGGACGAGTGGACTATGGTGTACAAATACCTTGCAGTGTACCTGGACTGTAAATTGGACTGGTCCAGGAACGCTGAGGCCCTGTACAAGAAGGGACAGAGCCAGCTGTACTTTTTAAGGAGCTTCTGCTGTTTCAAGGTCTGCAGTAAGATGATTCTTCTACGCTGCCGTGTGCTGGGGCAGCAGGGCGAAGGCCGCGGTTGCCAACAGGATCAACAAACTCATCAGGAACGCTGGCTCCGTCCTGGGGGCGGAGTTGGATTCATGGGAGGTGGTCTTGGAGGGAAGGATGCTCCTCAAACTGTGGAGCATCCTGGACAATACAGCTCACCCCCTCCATGACACACTGGTCAACCTGAGGAGCACCTTCAGCAACAGACTGGTCCCACCAAGATGCAGCACAGAACGAACGCCACAGGAGATCCTTCTTCCCTGTGGCTATCAAACTGTACAACTCCTCCCCCTTCTGTCGTGGGGTAGACTGAGACTGACTTCCCCCCACTCCCACCCCCCTACCAAATCTTCAGTTTCCTCCCACACTCCAAAGACGTACAGGTTTGTAGGTTAATTGACTTGGTAAATGTAAAAATCGTTCCTAGTGTGTGTAGGATAGCGTTAATGTGCGGGGATCGCTGGTCGGCGTGGACCCGGTGGGCCGAAGGGCCTGTTTTCGCGGTGTATCTCTAAACTAAACTAAACTTCTAATCCTTCTACCAATTCCATTAAACCTATAACCCTTGTTCTTTGATATCTGCACCCATTGCTTCTCTCCAGAGATGCTGCCTGACCCGCTGAGTTACTCCAGTATTTTGTGTCTACCTTTTTAAATTTGTTTACGTTGTTTCAATGTAATTTTATAAATGATATTTAAATCTCCCCTAAAAGTTTATCTTTCCATAATCTGGTGACAACAACTGTGTATGGACGACAGTCTGTAGAAGGGTCTCGACCCAAAACATCCCCCTCCCCTGACATCAATCTGTAGAAGGGTCTCGACCCGAAACATTTCCCTCCCCTGACATCAGTCTGAAGAAGTATAAGAAAATAACTGCAGATGCTGGTACAAATCGAAGGTATTTATTCACAAAATGCTGGAGTAACTCAGCAGGTCAGGCAGCATCTCAGGAGAGAAGGAATGGGTGATGTTTCGGGTCGAGACCCTTCTTCAGACTGATGTCAGGGGGGCGGGACAAAGAAAGGATATAGGTGGAGACAGGAAGATAGAGGGAGATCTGGGAAGGGGGAGGGGAATAGAGGGACAGAGGAACTATCTAAAGTTGGAGAAGTCGATGTTCATATCGCTGGGCTGCAAGCTGCCCAGGCGAAATATGAGGTGCTGTTCCTCCAATTTCCGGTGGGCCTCACTATGGCACTGGAGGAGGCCCACCTCACTATGGCACTGGATAAGTCTGCAGAAAGGTCTTGACCCGAAACATCCCCCTCCCCTGACATCAGTCCAAAGAGGGGTCTCCACCCGAAACGACACCCATTCCTTCTCTCCCGAGATGCTGCCTGACCCGTTGAGTTACTCCAGCATTTTGTGTCTACCTTCGATTTAAACCAGTTTCTTGCGCAACTGTGCAAGGTAGTCAAGTTGTGGCATAACTAGTGTTGTTCCAGCATAATCATCCTGCTGTTATATTGCATGACTTAGCTAATAAATAAAGCATTTTATATCCTTTTATAAACACATTACTGCCTGCAAGGGTCTGTAGTCATGCATTGTTGAACCCCATTTTACATTCAGTGTTCTGATTATTGCATAGCCCTTACTCTCTGACACCACCTGAAGCTAGTATCTCATATATCCCTGGCTTAGATTCTATTTGACATTTCCCTGGGTGACTGATTAGACCATCTATATCTTTCTGCAGGAGAAAGATTTCCACCTCACTGGACAATCTATTTTTTACCATCTGCAAAGTTCTTTATCATGTTTCCCACATGTAAGTCTAAATGAATAATGCATTTTATAAAAAGCAGGGAACTGCAAAGTGAGACCTTTTTCGAAATCTCACTTTTAGCGGGTTCCCACTCTCAAAAACACCCGTTGGCTTTGCATCCGGCTCTGTGAGTTAATTTTAGATCAAATCTTTAGTTTAGTTTAGAGATACAGCGTGGAAACAGGCCCTTCCAGCCCACCGGGTCCGCGCCGCCCAGCGATCCCCGCACATTAACACTATCCTACAAAATGTCCTGTTGCTTTTTATTGTTATGACTGTACGGCAAATGAAATTCCTCGTATGTTGCAAAACATACTTGGCTAATAAAGTATGATTGGGATGATTATGATTGTGATTGTTATGATTATTAGTGATAATGATTATTATGATTATTATTGATTGTGATTATTATTGATTGTGATTGTTATGATTATTATTGATTATGATTATTATGATTATTATTGATTGTGATTGTTATGATTATTATTGATTATGATTATTATGATTATTATTGATTGTGATTATTATTGATTGTGATTATTATTGATTGTGATTGTGATGATTATTATTGATTGTGATTGTGATGATATTATTGATTGTGATTGTGATGATTATTATTGATTGTGATTGTGATGATTATTATTGATTGTGATTGTGATGATTGTGAGTAACTTCAACTCCACAGCAGCTGCTCCAGGAAGGGCTGTGGAAGAGATGCTCGGCTCAGAACACTGAGAGCAGTCGTAAAGAAGCTGTTCATGCCTGGGCTTTCAAGCTCCTGTATTATTTCCCAGAAGGCAGAAGAGAGAAAAGGGAATGGCCATGGATCCTTGGCAATGCTTCCAGCCTTGAATGCAAGCTTGAATATGGACTGGATGGAATGAGGAAATGAGGCCTCTGATGGACTGGGCCCAGTTCTCCCCTCTCTGCAAGTTGAGGTGGTAACAAGCAGACTAGTGAGGACACCAGGCTGAAGCTGCATCCCATCAGAATACTTTCCATCGGGCATCACCACCAGGTTGGAGAGAATCCTCATAGACAAGCTGAAACCTCTCAGATGCCCAAGAACGCAAAAATGCTGACGCACATTTTTTGATCACCACATCAGTGTGAATGGATCAGGTGATACGGAGTCAGCCTCAGTCTGGTTCCTATTCTCAGAACACAAATCAGATTCATTCATGAAGAGAGGATATTCATTCATGAAGAGAGGATACCCTAGTCCTTAGTGGGACTCGTGTAGCTGGGACATTGTTGGCCGGTGTGGGCGAGTTGGGCCGAAGGGCCTGTTTCCACGCTGTGTCAATCTATGACTCTGTCTATGACTCTATTTGCTATGATTTAATGAGGCAACTGAACCTATTAAAATAGCAGAGAAAGAAACTTTGCATTGATTCATTCAAATGAGTACAGTAGTGTTCTCGAAGGTATCACAAAATGCTGGAGTAACTTAGTAACTAAAACATGCGGATTAAGGAGAAATCTGACATGAATGTAACTTGCAACTATTATTCAGACGGAGGCCAATTTTCTAATTTGCTGATCCACTTACTATTGAGGAAGAGAGGGACAGACATTATGATGGAGAACACTACTGTGTAGGAAAATAACTGCAGATGCTGGTTCAAATTGAAGGTATCACAAAATGCTGGAGTAACTCAGCGGGTCAGGCAGCATCTCAGGAGAGAAGTAGGGTCTCGACCCGAAACATCGCCCATTCCTTCTCTCCCGAGATGGTGCCTGACCTGCTGAGTTACTCCAGCATTTTGTGAATAAATACCTTTGAATTGTACCAGCATCTGCAGTTATTTTCTTATACTCTTGGAAGTTAATAATTTTCATTTATATTTGTCTTTCATGAGGAGGTTTTGATGCCTCCAACAAAGAACTTCCAAAGTGTGGTCATTTGGACAAATGGTGCAGATAGATTCCACAAAGAGTAAACAAGTTGAAATGTACTCAATCTAGTGCGTGAAGAAGCTTCAAGAGCATTAGATAAAAATGATCAAAATGAATGAAGTGGGGTAGTCCTGGATGCCACACTAACAAGGTCTATTCTTTGAGATAGGATAAGATAAGATGAAGCATATTTTACATCAAAGGCAGCAATGTCCACATCCCTGAAGCAGCGTGCATGGCAGATCTAGAGTATGTTTGTTGACAATCTTAACCAGAATGTGCACACCAAAACCAAAAGCGGGAGAACGTTCAAACTCCGTACAGACAGCATCCGTAGTCAGGATGGAACCCGGGTCTCTGGCACTGTTAGGCGGCAACGCTAACGCTATGCCCTGTGAACTCATCTATAGACAATAGACAATAGACAACAGGTGCAGGAGGAGGCCATTCAGCCCTTCGAGCCAGCACCGCCATTCAATGTGATCATGGCTGATCATTCTCAATCAGTACCCCGTTCCTGCCTTCTCCCCATACCCCCTGACTCCACTATCCTTAAGAGCTCTATCTAGCTCTCTCTTGAATGCATTCAGCGAATTGGCCTCTACTGCCTTCTGAGGCAGAGAATTCCACAGATTCACAACTCTCTGACTGAAAAAGTTTTTCCTCAACTCCGTTCTAAATGGCCTACCCCTTATTCTTAAACTGTGGCCCTTTGTTCTGGACTCCCCCAACATTGGGAACATGCCTCCAACGTGTCCAACCCCTTAATAATCTTATACGTTTCGATAAGATCCCCTCTCATCCTTCTAAATTCCAGTGTATACAAGTCTAGTCGCTCCAGTCTTTCAATATACGACAGTCCCGCCATTCCGGGAATTAACCTAGTAAACCTACGCTGCACGCCCTCAATAGCAAGAATATCCTTCCTCAAATTTGGAGACCAAAACTGCACACAGTACTCCAGGTGCGGTCTCACTAGGGCCCTGTACAACTGCAGAAGGATCTAAATTGTGATGCATCTGACAGCACAGCACCTCTTCAGCAGTGCATTGTACCAAAGAGCCAGTCTGTATTGTGTAGTTAGCTCTTTCAAATGGTATCAATCCCGCTGCAAATAGAATGATAGCTGCAGTCTTCACCAGTTTCCAGTGGCAAAATGCTACAAATGTGACAAAGGCAGTCCTGGACTAAGACTCTGGGCCTTCTTCCTGACTCCTTGTGCCCATTCTGCTAACAAGTGGCTTTAGTTTAGTTTAAAGGTACAGCGCGGAAACAGGCCCTTCGGCCCACCGAGTCCGCACCGACCAGCGATCCCCGCACACTAACGCTATCCGACAAACACGAAGGACAATTTACATCTATACCAAGCCAATTAATTTACAAACCTGCACATCTTTGGAGTGAGGGAGGAAACCGAAGATCTCGGAGAAAACCCACGCAAGTCACGGGGAGAACGTACAAACTCCGTACAGGCAGCACCCGTAGTCGGGATCGAACCTGGGTCTCCGGCGCTGTCAGGCAGCAACTCTACCACTGCGCCACTGGGCCACCCTACCTGGCTTGGTGTAGATGAAGAGACAGTTTAAGAAAGAGTTAGACAGGTACATGGATAGGACAGGTTTGGAGGGATGTGGGCCAAACGCGGGCAGGTGGGACTGGTGTACCTGGGACATGTTGGCCAGTGTGGGCAAGTTGGGCCGAAGGGCCTGCTTCCACGCCGTATCACTCTATGATTCTACGACTCTAAGAGAGCAACATTACAAATAGAACACTAAGTGCTGGCGGACTTCAACAGGTCAGGCAGTATCTGTGGAGGGGATGGATAGGCAAAGGTTCAGGTTGGGACCATTCTTGAGACTGATTAAAAATTGTATTCATTGATAACCATGTATTACTGCTGCATCCCTTATCTGTGTTAGTAATAGAAAAATTGTCATGCACCTCAGTAGTGTTGGCGGAAGCTATTCTGAGCACATCATACAGACGTCAACCAAACACAATTTGTAGCAGTGATTAGTGTGCCCTGCTCCAGTATGGACCTGAATACTAAGCAAATACTTGTTTAGTTTAGTTTAGTTTAGTTTAGATAAATACAGCACGGAAACAGGCCCTTCAACCCACCGAGTCCGCGCCGACCAGCGATCCCCGCACATTAACACTATCCTGCAGACACTAGGGACAATTTTTACATTCACCAAGCCAATTAACCTACAATTAACCTGCACGTCTTTGGAGTGTGGGAGGAAACCGAAGATCTCAGAGAAAACCCACGCAGGTCACGGGGAGAACGTACAAACTCCGTACAGACAGCACCTGTAGTCGGGATGGAACCCGGGTCTCCGACGCTGCAAGCGCTGTAAGGCAGCAACTCTACCGCTGCGCCTCCGTGCCGCCCAGCAAACGTTGTTAACAAATATGCATCAGAAGGTAAGTAGAACAGGTTGAACGGAAATGCTTTGCATTTTACGGAATTAACAGACTTATTTGTTCTGGGGAAGCATCTTACCCTTACAGAACATTTTTGCTGCCTTAATACTGTTTATGTTTATGACTGTATGCAGTCTACACACTGCACTTATAAAGGTGAAAAAAAGTTCAATCTCTCCCTTTCTTTGTCCTCCAGCGGTCGGGGGCTTCTAACCTTCCGTTGACGGGACGATCTTGACTCCCGTAGCCAGCGGTGGGCCTTCCTCATCGGGGCGATCAAGCTCCTTCATCGGGGGGGGGATCTCAGCTCCCCCACGCCGGGCGATCTAACCTGGGTTGGGACCAGTCGAACGACGTGCGGCTTGGAGCTCCCGACCGGTCTCAACCCGAGACTGCGAGGTCCTGATGTTAAAGTCCGCAGGCCGCAGTTGGAGCGTCGATCCAAGGCAAGAAATTGCACGCTCAGATGGTAAGTCCACGCTCAAAGTCAGTCCTGGGCAAGGCCTCCAGCTCCACGATGTTAGGCCGCAGAGTGACCGGAGATACGATCCGGAAAACAATCGCATCTCCGGCAAGGTAAGAGATTGAAAAAAAGTTCCCCTCCCCCACCCCCCCACATGAAACAAACCAGAGAACATTAACACAGACTTTTAAAAGACACCAATAATAAAAAAAGAACAATAAGGACAGACGGACTGAAGGTGAGGCTGCCATCGCGGCGCCACCTGGTAGAATTGAAGATAGACACTAACTGCTGGAGTAACTCAGCGGGACAGGCAGCGTCTCTGGAGAGAAGGAATGGGCGACGTTTCTGGTCGAGACCCTTCTTCAGATAAGGAAGATATCTCTGTAACTATCTCTCCCCTGACGCTCTGTCTGAAGAAGAGGCTCGACCAGAAACGTCACCCATTCCTTCTCACTACTCATTGTTGCTTTGGGGCATTTTGTTTATATTGAAGCCTTCTACATACACAGATACACATTGGACTCCCTGCCAATAGTTTTGTTTACTTTAGAGATACAGCTCGGAAACAGGCCCTTCGGCCCAACGAGTCCGCTCCGCCCAGCGATCCCCGCACATTAACACTATCCTACACACCACCAGAGACAATTTACACACACACACCAAGTCAATTATCCTACAAAACCTGTACGTCTTTGGAGTGTGGGACGAAACCGAAGATCTCGGAGAAAACCCACGCAGGTCACGGGGAGAACGTACAAACTCCGCACAGACAGCACCCGTAGTCGGGATGGAACCCGGGTCTCTGGCGCTTTAAGGCAGCATGGTCGCACTATTAAGCACAAGTGACTGAGAATGCAGCTTATTTCCAACACATCAAATCCCTGTAAATCCTGTACCTTTGTGTCCCTAAAAGACTTCACAGAGCTTTGCTGCAATTGAACCCTGACTTTCAGCTGAAGCATGCCGAAAAGGATTTAAACATAACAATGAGAAAAACTGTGGCAATTTAAATTTTTCCGGGACTCTTGCCAGATTGATTATAAGCCGTGCATAGAAAGTAGTGTAAATTGTAAATTGTAAAATGACGTTGCACGGCAATTGCATGGACAAATTAATCCTCCTGATCCTTTTCGTCAACAGGATTTCACCCAGGATGCATACCAAATAAACAGACCATTTGGCTCACACAGCCACGTTGGCAGTTGTTCTCCACTCCAGTATGTTCCATTGAAATATATCGGCATGAGTCTAAAAGAAACATAGAAACAAATCAGTCTGAAGAAGGGTCTCGACCCGAAACGTCACCCATTCCTTCTCTCCTGAGATGCTGCCTGTCCTGCTGAGTTACTCCAGCATTTTGTGATACCTTCGGTTTGTACCAGCATCTGCAGTTATTTTCCTACAGTAGAAGCAAATAAAATAGGTGCAGGAGTAGGCAATTCGGCCCTTCGAGCCAGCACCGAAGACACCAATATGATCATGGCTGATCATTCTCAATCAGTACCCCGTTCCCGCTATCTCCACATATCCCTTGATTCCATTAGCCCTAAGAGCTCTATCTAACTCTCTCTTGAATCCATCCAGTGAATTGGCCTCCGCTGCCTTCTGTGGCAGAGAATTCCACAGATTCACAACTCCCTCGGCGAAAATGTGTTTCCTCATCACAGTTGTAAATGGCCTACCCCTTATTCTTAAACTGTGATCCCTGGTTCTGGACTCCCCTAACATCAGGAACATTTTTCCTGCATCTAGTCTGTCCAATCCCTTAAGAATGTTATATGTTTCTTTAAGATCCCCTCTCATTGTTCTAAATTCCAGTGAATACAAACCCAGTCGCTCCATTCTTTCATCATATGTCAGTCCCGCCATCCCTGGAATTAACCTGGTGAACCTACGCTGCACGCCCTCAATAGCATGAACGTCCTTCCTCAAATTAGGAAAACAAAACTGCACACAATACTTCAGGTGTGGTCTCACCAGGGCCCTGCACAACAGCAGTGGGACCTCCTTACTCAAATCTATGTTGAGTCTATTTTCTTTTCCACCCCATGTGCATGGACAGTCTCCTCTTAAAAGTACCTGCTGTAAACTACTTACTTGAATGATTCAATGTTATATTAAGTTCCATAATCTCAAAACCAGATTAAAATGGTTCTTCTGAATTCACTTAGTCTCTGTGGTGGCCATTCTGTCATTATATAAAAATGTCTCTGGTTAATCTCTTCCTGACAAATGGAACCAGTCTCTCTATCCAATCCATCATTTTTTCTCCTAATTTTAAAGACTTCTATCAGATCACCGCTCAGTCTCTGAAGGAATATAAATGCAGTGTGTTCATTATTTCCGACGATGAATATGTTCACATTTACAGACCATTGCTTCAATTCAACCCGTTCAGGTGCGGCACGGTGGCGCAGCAGTAGAGATGCTGCCTTACCAGGTTCGATCCCGACTACGGGTGGAGTCTGTATGGAATTTGTATGTTCTAACATTATACTCGCTGGAATTTAGAAGACTGAGGGGGGATCTTATTGAAACATATAAAATTCTTAAGGGGTTGGAGAGGCTAGATGCGGGAAGATTGTTCCCGATGTTGGGGAAGTCCAGAACCAGGGGTCACAACTTAAGGATAAGGGGGAAGTCTTTTAGGACCGAGATGAGAAAACATTTCTTCACACAGAGAGTGGTGAGTCTGTGGAATTCTCTGCCACAGAAGGTAGTTGAGGCCAGTTCATTGGCTATATTTAAGAGGGAGTTAGATGTGGCCCTTATGGCTAAAGGGATCAGGGGGTATGGAGAGAAGGCAGGTACAGGTTACTGAGCTGGATGATCAGCCATGATCATATTGAATGGCGGTGCAGGCTCGAAGGGCCGAATGGCCTACTCCTGCACCTATTTTCTATGTTTTTATGTTTTTATGTTTCTAACTGGCTTTTCTCCGAGACCTTTGGTTTCCTCCCACACTCGAAAGACACACAGGTTTGTAGGTTAAATGGCTGGGTATAAATGTAAATTGCCCCTACTGTGTGTGGGATGGTGTAAATGTACGGGGATCGCTGGTCGGTGCGGACTCAGTGGGCCGAAGGGCCTGTTTCCGTGCTGAATCTCGAAACTAAATCAAATTTCTGATATCATATTTTCTAGCTTTTCAGCAATACCTTGACCAATGAATGCAAGCATACCAAATGCTTTCTTTCCCAATATATCTACTTGTGTTGCCACTTTCAGGGAGTTGTGGCAGTGGTTCACATGATTCCTTTCCACATCAAAGCTTTTAAAGGTCTTGCCTCAGAAGGCAGTGGAGGCCAATTCTCTGAATGCAATCAAGAGAGAGCTAGATAGAGCTCTTAAGGATAGCGAAGTCAGGGGGTATGGGGAGAAGGCAGGAACAGGGTACTGATTGAGAATGATCATCCATGATCACATTGAATGGTGGTGCTAGCTCGAAGGGCCGAATGGCCTCCTCTGCACCTATTGTCTATTGTCTATTGTCTATTGTCTATTGCCATTAATTGTGTATTTTCCGCTTACATTTAACCACCCAAAATGCAATACCTCACACTTGCTCGGATTAAATTCTAACTGCAATTTCTCCACTCATTTCTGGAGGTAATCCATATCCCACTGTGTCCTTTGACAACCTTTCTCAAATGCCAAGACGTCAGCAATCTTGGTGTCGTCTGCAAACTTACCAACCAACACATCTCTATTTACATTCAGAAGGTATTTATTCACAAAATGCTGGAGTAACTCAGCAGGTCAGGCAGCATCTCAGGTGAGAAGGAATGGGTGACGTTTAGGGTCGAGACCCTTGTATTTACATTCAAGTCATTTATATAGACAACAAACAGCAGCAGTCCCAGCACAGATCCCTGAGGAACTCCACTGGTCAAAGACCTCCAACCTGAATATCGTCCTTCCATCTCAACCCTCTGTCTTCTATCAATGAAAGGAAGCATGCAGGTACAGCAGGCAGTGAAGAAAGCCAATGGAATGTTGGCCTTCATAACAAGAGGAGTTGAGTATAGGAGCAAAGAGGTCCTTCTGCAGTTGTACAGGGCCCTAGTGAGACCGCACCTGGAGTACTGTGTGCAGTTTTGGACACCAAATTTGAGGAAGGATATTCTTGCTATTGAGGGCATGCAGCCTAGGTTTACTAGGTTAATTCCCGGAATGGCGAGACTGTCATTTGTTGAAAGACTGGAGCGAATAGGCTTGTATACACTGGAATTTAGAAGGATGAGAGGGGATCTTATCGAAACGTATAAGATTATTAAGGGGTTGGACACGTTAGAGGCAGGAAACATGTTCCCAATGTTGGGGGAGTCCAGAACAAGGGGCCACAGTTTAAGAATAAGGGGTAGGCCATTTAGAACGGAGATGAGGAAAAACTTTTTCAGTCAGAGAGTTGTGAATCTGTGGAATTCTCTGCCTCAGAAGGCAGTGGAGGCCAATTCTTTGAATGCATTCAAGAGAGAGCTAGATAGAGCTCTTAAGGATAGTCAGGGGGTATGGGGAGAAGGCAGGAACGGGGTACTGATTGAGAATGATCAGCCATGATCACATTGAATGGTGGTGTTGGCTCGAAGGGCCGAATGGCCTCCTCCTGCACCTATTGTCTACCAGTGAGCCAGTTATGAATCCATACAGCAGTCACTGTTAATTCTGTGCATCATAATCTTCTGGATCAGCCCACCATGGGGGACTTTATCAAATGCTTTACCAAAATCCATGTCAACAACATCCACCCCAACTTCATCACCTCCTCAAAAAGCTTGATCAAGTTAGTAACTCACGACCTGCGGCATATAAAGACTAAACAGTCTGACGAAGAATCTCAACCTGAAACATCACCCATTCCTTCTCGCCTGACCCGCTGAGTTACTCCAACATTTTGTGTCTGTCTTTGGTTTAAACCAGCACTTGCAGTTCCTTCCTACACATGTAAAGCCTATCCCTAATTCTTTTTTTTTGTTGTCCAAATGGGAGTAAACTCTGTCCTGAAGAATCCTCCACAATGTTTAATAGAGACTTAACATAATGTTACAATTCTCTTCCTCTAAAAATAAACCATAGTGCTTGGACCTGGACAGGTTGAGTGAGTGGGCAGATGCGTGGCAGATGCAGTATAATATAGATAAGTGTGAGGTTATCCACTTTGGCAGCAGAAACAAGGAGGCAGATTATTATCTCAATGGTGTCAGGTTAGGTAAGGGGGAGGTGCAGCGAGACCTGGGTGTCCTTGTACACCAGTCACTGAAAGTTGGCGTGCAGGTACAGCAGGCAGTGAAGAAAGCTAATGGCATGTTGGCCTTCATTACAAGAGGATTTCAGTATAGGAGTAAAGAGGTTCTTCTGCAGTTGTATAGGGCCCAGGTAAGACCACACCTGGAGTATTGTGTACAGTTTTGGTCTCCTAATTTGAGGAAGGACATCCTTGTAATTGAGGCAGTGCAGGGTAGGTTCACGAGATTGATCCCTGGGATGGTGGGACTGTCATATGAGGAAAGATTGAAAAGACTAGGCTTGTATTCACTGGAGTTTAGAAGGATGAGAGGGGATCTTATAGAAACATATAAAATTATAAAAGTGTAACGGACCACAGGTAGACCCAAATGCAGCACACGGAACCAAGGAAGTAGTTTTAGAATGAGCTTTATTTCTACCTGCTCATGGTCGGGGACAGAAGACTGAGGCGTTCACCAGGGCTAGTACGAGGCATGAAGGTCGGGAGCAGGCAGGGTCGGCAATGGGAAATCAGTCCAAGAAAGAATGCTGGAGAGTCTTGCATGAGGGATAAGAACAATCTGGCAAGGAGTGTGTGTGCAGGAAGGGTTTATATGCTGGCTTGATTGGTGATCTGGAGCAGGTGAGTGAACAGGTGAGGGGAGTTGGCTTAACGTGGTGGGCGCAGTTGGCAGGTGAGTGAACTGGACAGACTGTGACAAAAAGGACTGGACAAGCTAGATGCAGGAAAAACTTTCCCAATGTTGGGGGAGTCCAGAACCAGGGGCCACATTCTTAGAATAAAGGGGAGGCCATTTAAAACTGAGGTGAGAAAAAACTTTTTCAGCCAGAGAGTTGTGAATTTGTGGAATTCTCAGCCACAGAGGGCAGTGGAGGCCAATTCACTGGATGAATTTAAGAGAGTTAGATAGAGCTCTGGCTAGTGGAATCAAGGGATATGGGGAGAAGGCAGCCACGGGTCACTGATTGTGGATGATCAGCCATGATCACAATGAATGGTGGTGCTGGCTCGAAGTGCCGAATGGCCTCCTCCTGCACCTATTTTCTATGTTTGTTGTTTTTATGGTGAACCAACTGACATTGACCTTATGCGTAGGAAGGAACTGCTGGTTTAAATCGAAATGCTGGAGTAACTCAGCGGGACAGGCAACATCTCTGGAGAGAAGGAATGGGTGACGTTTCAGGAGGAGACTGAAGAAGGGTCTCGACCCGAAACATCACCCATTCCTTCTCTCCAGAGATGCTGCCTGACCCGCTGAGTTACTCCAGCATTTTGTGTCTACCTGTTTATTAGGAATGTTTGGTTATTACTACTTCAAATGGTATAAGTATCATTTTTATAAATATTAGTTCATAAAATTAATTAACAAACTTACTCTCAATTATCTTTGCATCACAACTCAATTGATAGATGGAAATTAAATGACCATGTAGCCTCACGATATACAATATACACCCTGCAATTTTCTACATAGAACATTACAATAGACAATAGACAATAGACAATAGGTGCAGGAGGAGGCCATTCTGCCATTCATGCCAGCACCGCCATTCAATGTGATTATGGCTGATCATTCTCAATCAGTACCCCTTTCCTGCCTTCTCCCCACACCCCCTGACTCCGCTATCCTTAAGAGCTCTATCTAGCTCTCTCTTGAATGCATTCAGAGAATTGGCCTCCACTGCCTTCTGAGGCAGAGAATTCCACAGATTCACAACTATCAGACTGAAAAAGTTTTTCCTCATCTCAGTTCTAAATGGCCTACCACTTATTCTTAAACTGTGGCCCCTGGTTCTGGACTCCCCCAACATTGGGAACATGTTTCCTGTCTCTAACGTGTCCAACCCCTTAATAATCTTATCGTTTCGATAAGATCTCCTCTCATCTTTCCAAATTCCAGTGTATACAAGCCTAGTCGCTCCAGTCTTTCAACATATGACAGTCCCGCCATTCCGGGAATTAACCTAGTAAACCTACACTGCACGCCCTCAACAGCAAGAGCAACAGAGAACAATGAGGCAAAGGAACATGTCCTCCAGCTCTCAATGCCTGTGCTGAACATGGTGCCAAGATAAAGCTATCTCATACGCTTACACGCTTAGGGGCGGCACGGTGGTGCAGCGGTAGAGTTGCTGCCTTACAGTGAATGCAGCGCCGGAGACCCGAGTTCGATCCCGACTGCGGGTGCCGTCTGTACGGAGTTTGTACGTTCTCCCCGTGACCTGCGTGGGTTTTCTCCGAGATCTTCGGTTTCCTCCCACACTCCAAAGACGTGCAGGTTTGTAGGTTAATTTGCTTGGTAAATGTAAAAATTGTCCCTAGTGGGTGTAGGATAGTGTTAGTGTGCGGGGATCGCTGGGCGGCGCGGACCCGGTGGGCCAAAAGGGCCTATTTCCGCGCTGTATCTCTAAACTAAACTAAAAAAACTACACATGATCCATATCCCTCCATTCCCATCATCTATCCATGAAATATTTAATTGTTCCTTTGCTATCCACTTTCCTGAAGATATGATTGACCCTGCAAAATGACTGAGTGGTTGTTCCGAACTCATCTATCAATTTATCTTGGACCAGATGATCAGAGGTCATAGCCTTAAGATAAAAGGACGTCCTTTAGGAAGGAGTTGAGGAGGAAGTTCTTTAGTCAGAGGGTGGTGAACCTGTGCAATCCATTGCCACACAAGGCTGTGGAGGCCAAGTCAATGGACATTGTTAAGTCAGAGATATACACCGATCAGCCAAAACAAATTTGACTACCTGCCTAATATGCAGGGTGCGATGCACTGTGTATTGTGACACATTCCTCCCGTGACCACCATTTTCTGTGACTTGTGCCACAGTCGACCTTCTGTCGGTTCAGACCAGACGGGATAGCCTTCGTTGCCCTCGCACATCGATGAGCCTTGGGCGCCCAACACCCTGTCTGTCGCCGGTTTGTGGTTTGTCCCTCCTCGGACCACTGTCGGTCGGTACTCACCACTGCTGACCGGGAGCACCCCACAAGCCTTGCCGTTTCAGAGATGCTCTGACCCAGTCATCTGGCCATAATAATTTGGCCCTTGTCAAAGTCGCTCAGGACTTTACTCCTGCCCATTTGTCCTGCATCCAACACATCAACTTCAACAACTGACTGTTCACTTGCTGCCTAATATATCCCACCCCTTGACAGGTGCCATTGTAACAAGATAATCAATGTTATTCACTTCGCCTGTCAGTGGTCATAATATTTTGGCTGATTGGTGTATATATTCTTGGTTAGGGGTGTTGTGGGCTATGGGGAGAAGGCAGCAGAATGGGGTTAGGAGGGAGAGATAGATCAGCCATATTTGAATGGTGGAGGACTTGATGGGCCGAATGGCCTAATTCTGCTCCTATCACTTATGTACTTATGAACCTATGAACTTATTCAGGGGACTGTAAGTGTTGTGGTTGTGTATTAAATCACGTGGCAAATGCATCACAGAAACCAGTGAAAATAAGATGCAGTGTCATCCTTCATAATATACATAATATCATTTCATTCCACTTAGTGGAAATACTTTGTTAATATTCCTCACCCGAGGCTCAATCTATTCCAAACAAAATCCATTTAATGCGGATGAAAACAATCATTACAAGGACATTGATAAATTGAATCAAAGTGAATGAAGACACTGGAATCATACCAATAAATTCTCAATGCAGTCCTTAAGCAGGGTCTTGGCACATTGGTTGCCTCTTTGTTTATAGACAATAGACCATAGACAATAGACAATAGACAATAGGTGCAGGAGGAGGCCATTCGGCCCTTCGAGCCAGCACCGCCATTCAATGTGATCATGGCTTATCATTCTCAATCAGTACCCCGTTCCTGCCTTCTCCCCACACCCCCTGACTCCGCTATCCTTAAGAGCTCTATCTAGCTCTCTCTTGATTAAGATGGTGAGTCCGGTCTGCGGGCTCTGTGAACCAGAGCCCAGGTGGTCCCAGCTGGAGGCCGCCAGCTCCAGGTGTTTGGCCGATGGTAGGCCGCAGCGGGAACGGAGACACCACCCAGAAACATAGGTCGCGTCTCAGTTCGGAAGAGACAATTTTACAATTTTACAGTTTCCACACATAGCACACAACCACAAAACACAATACATCACATCTACACACCACATGTCCAAAATTGATTTTTCTTCGTCCATTCACAGGATTGCTGGCATTCATTGGCTATCAGAATTTCCCTTAAACTGCAGGGAGGAACTGCAGATGCTGGTTTGCACTGAAGATAGACACACAATGCTGGGGTATCTCAGCGGGACAGGCAGCATCTCTGGATGGAGAAGGGTCACGACCCGACCCAAAAATGACCCAAAGACACCACCCAAAAATCAAGCTGCAATGAGAATAGCCTTCCTTCAGTAGTGAAGCTTTCTGGAGGTTGATAATGTCTGTGATGAATCTATTTTGTGTAGGAAGGGACTGCAGAAGCTGGTTTACACCGAAGATAGACACAAAATTCTGATGCTGGTTCACACTGAAGGAAGACACAGCGTGGCTGCTGCTGCCTGTCCCGCTGAGTTACCCCAGCATTTTGTCTCTGTTTTAAACTGAATGACTTGCTAAACTCAATGGGTTTTCAGAGTAAACACACTTGAACCAAATGTAAACAGGGTTGTTAAACAGTCATGTGCACAGGATAGATCATTGATTGCAGTACTTTAGTTGCCATGTACACAAACAGTGTTGGACTATCAGTTAATTTTCGATGTCCAGTTCTTGGTGTGGTTGTCACAGTTTTGTGACCTTTGGCAACAACTTCATTTCTACGCCCTAATCTGACATTACCATGAGAGCTTGAGGAATGAGGCCACACACATGCACACACACACACACACGCACTCATGCACGCACGCACACACACGCATACACACACACACACACTCACACACACACACACACACACACACGCACGCACGCATACACACACACACACACTCACACGCACACACGCACACACACACACACACACACACGCACACACGCACGCACACACACAAACACACACACGCACGCACGCACGCGCACACACGCACACACGCACACACACGCATACACACACACGCATACACACAAACACACACAAACACACACACGCACACACGCAAGCACACCCACGCACACACACGCAGGCACGCAGGCACGCACATGCACGCACGCACACACGTGCACACACACACACACACACACACACAAACGTGCGCACACACACACACACACACACACACACACACACGCGCACACACACACACATACACAAACACTCACACACACACACATATACACACACACACACTTCAGCATACAACAGTGCAGTCACCACCTTCAATGGTCCACTAACAGGTGAGACCGTCACAGGAAACTCGAGCAATTAGTTTTATCTTTGAAGACAGCAGATATGTTTTACTTCGCTCTCAATAAGGGATAGTTGAAGCGTGGAAACCGGACATTCGGCCCACCGAGTCCGCATGGACCAGCACATTAACACCACCTGACACACACTAGGGACAATTTACAATTTACCTACAAACCGGTACATCTTTGGAGTGTGGGAGGAAACTGAAGATCTCGGAGAAAACCCACGCAGGTCACGGGGAGAACGTACAAACTCCGTACAGACGGCGCCCGTAGTCGGGATTGAAACCAGGTCTCTGGCGCTGTAAGGCAGCAACTCTACCGCTGTGCCACCGTGCTGCCCATAGATTTTGCTCCCTAAACAAGTTGTTATTCATCCCATTTTTAAACCTTTTTCGCTGTTATACACTTTCTGCATCGTAAGGCTCATTGGTACAAATAGTCCTGTTATTTTACAACCAAAATATTGGCCCAGATAATAATCATTTAGCACTAGTTTCGAGGCTAATTGAAACTCTTAATTAGTTAAGTGATAAGGAAGGACATTTTGGTGTAGCTGGGAACAGAGAACTATAGGAATTGAATACAATACAATACAATACAATATATCTTTATTGTCATTGTACAGGGGTACAACGAGATTGGGAATGCGCCTCCCATACGATGCAATAATTTAATTAGCTAGTCAGTATTAATTTAAACAACCCAGTGAAACAAACTGGAACAGTTTTAAAGCAGAATAAAGTGCAAGTAGATCTGTGCCGGTTCACTGTGCGATGTGACCATCCGGCTCAGCAGGACCGGTTCATAGCAGCTATGGCCCTGGGGATGAAGCTGTTCCTGAGTCTGGAGGTGCGGGCGTAGAAGGTCTTGTATCGTCTGCCCGATGGAAGGAGTTCGAACAGACTGTTGCAGGGGTGTGAAGAGTCTTTGTGGATGCTGGTGGCTTTTCTGAGGCATCGTGTGTTGTAGATGCCCTCCAAGGCTGGTAGCTGTGTTCCGATAGTTCAACGAGTTTAGAAAGGCTATGTTTTTATTTAAGTAACTTTCAATATTGCTGCACTTTATAAATGACAGGGTAAAAACACATGAGAATCATCCTTGCCATTGCTGGTGATGTGAGTCTATTGTAGCATCCTGCTCTAAGTGCTGTTCTGGGAGGGATGGGCTGAGGGCAGAGATCTAAGACATTTTAATCCAGATGACAAGGTGGCACAGTGGTAGAGCTGCTGCCTTACAGCGCCAGAGATCCGGGTTCTATCCCAACTACGGGTGCTGTCTGTATGGAGTTTGTACGTTCTCCCCGTGACCTGTGTGGGTTTTCTCTGAGATCTTCGGTTTCCTCCCACACTCCAAAGACACACAGGTTTGTAGGTCAATTGGCTTGGTATAAGTGTAAATTGTCCCTAGTGTGTGTGTAGGGTAGTGTTAATGCGTGGTGACCATGTTTCAGGTCAGGTCGGTGAGGACTCGGTGGGCCGAAGGGCCTGTTTTTGTGCTGCATCTCTCAAACTAGACTATCTGACAACTGCAGCCAATGGGAACACACTGGAGACCCAAGAGAAACCCAAATGCAGAAAATATACTTCTGGAGGAGACAGGAGGAACGGCAGATGCTAGAATTTTGTGTAGAACGCAAATTGCTGGAGTAACTCAACCGGTCAGACAGCATCTCTGGAGAACATGGATAGGTAAAAGGTGCTGGAATAACTCAGTAGGTCAGGCAGCATCTCTGGAGAAAGTAGATGGGTAAAAAGTGCTGGAGTAACTCAGTAGGTCAGGCAGCATCTCTGGAGAATGTAGATGGGTAGAAAGTGCTGGAGAACTCAGCAGGTCAGGCAACATCTCTGGAAAACATGGATAGGTAAAAAGTGCTGGAGAACTCAGCAGGTCAGGCAGAGTCTCTGGAGAACATGGATAGGGAATGTTTCAGGTCATGGTCCATTCTTCAGACATTGTATTGAGGGAGAAAGCTGGAAAGGAGGTTGGGGTGGGGAAATACCTGCAAGTGATAGGTGGATAAGGGGAAGGGAATGTTTATTGGTAGATGGGTGAACAAAGGTTAAAGATGAAAGGAGAAAAAAAGGGTGACAAATGGAGACAAAAAGGTGAGATGGAGATAAAATAATGTTAGGTAAAAAGTGACACGTAAATCAAGGAAGGGTACAGGTGGAAGGTGACACTGGGTGGGAAGGGGAACAGAATAGTGGGAGAAGTGGGTGGTGGACAGAACAAGACAAATGAAAGAAAGGGGGGTGTTATCTAAAATTGGAGTTGTGAGTTGGGTTGTGAGCTACCTGCATGCAATGGAGGAGGCCCAGGACAGAAAGACCGATTTGGGAAAAGGAAGGGGAATTACAATGATAACATTTCACCGTCCGGCGCGGCCTGAAATAGGCCGCGGGATTTTCTCTGCTCGGCGGGGGCTTCAATGTCGGGAGCCACGACCGCCCCGACGTGCAGCGGCAGCAGCAGCGGCAGCGTCTTCGCCCGCACCGGTTCGTGGGGCTTGGGTCGGCCCGCTGTGGAACTTTCACCATCCGGCGCGGCCTGGAACGTGGCAACTTCAACAGCCTGACCGTGGGAGAAGACGGCAGGGGAAGAGAAAAGACATTCTGGCCTTCCATCACAGTCAGGAGGGGACTGGAGGAGACTCACTGTGATGGATGGTTCTTTTTTTTTTGTTTTGTGTTGGTTTGTGGTTGTGTAATTGCTTATTTTATTGCTCTTATTGTTGGACTGTGGGTGACAAAATCTCGTCCAAAAGACTTGTTTTTTGGATGACAAATAAAGGTAATTCTGATTCTGATTCTGTTAGCAGCCTGGAGATCCAAAATGCCTTGGCAGATCAAACGTAAGTGTTCGGAGACGCAGTCTGAAGAAGGGTCTCGACCCAAACCACCACCTATTCCTTCTCTCCAGAGAAGCTGCCTGACCCGCTGGGTGACTCCAGCATTTTGTGTCCATAAACAGTCACCTAGTCTGTGCTCGGTCTCTGCAGTAACCTCTGCAGGAGAAGCTCAGTGGATTGAACAGCATCACTCGATGGCCTGCAGTAGTTCAAGAACGACAGCCGCCCTTCGTCTTCTCAAAGGGAAGTTGGGATAGGCATGTTTGCACGAACAGTGACATCCAGATTCTTAAAATGGCATGTTGGCCTTCATAACAAGGGGAGTTGAGTATAGGTGCAAAGAGGTCCTTCTGCAGTTGTACAGGGCCCTAGTGAGACCGCACCTGGAGTACTGTGTACAGTTTTGGTCTCCAAATTTGAGGAAGGATATTCTTGCTATTGGGGACGTGCAGCGTAGGTTTACTAGGCTAATTCCCGGAATGGCGGGACTGTCGTATGTTGAAAGACTGGAGCGACTAGGCTTGTATACACTGGAATTTAGAAGGATGAGAGGAGATCTTATCGAAACGTATAAGATTATTAAGGGACTGGACACGTTAGAGGCAGGAAACATGTTCCCAATGTTGGGGGAGTCCAGAACAAGGGGCCACAGTTTAAGAATAAGGGGTAGGCCATTTCGAATGGAGATGAGGAAAAACGTTTTCAGTCAGAGAGTTGTGAATCTGTGGAATTCTCTGCGTCAGAAGGCAGTGTAGGCCAATTCTCTGAATGCATTCAAGAGAGAGCTAGATAGAGCTCTTAAGGATAGCGGAGCCAGGGGGTATGGGGAGAAGGCAGGAACGGGGTACTGATTGAGAATGATCAGCCATGATCACATTGAATGGCGGTGCTGGCTCGAAGGGCCGAATGGCCTCCTCCTGCACCTATTGTCTATTGTCTATTGTCTATTAAAATAAACAGAAACAACTTAATTATTTTGAGCAGGATAATCATAGAAACAGAGAAAATAGGTGCAGGAGGAGGCCATTCGGCCCTTCGAGCCAGCACCGCCATTCATTGTGATCAGGGCTGATCATCCCCAATCAGTAACCCGTGCCTGCCTTCTCCCCATACCCCTTGAACCCACTAGCCCCTAGAGCTCTATCTAACTCTCAATGTCTCTTCAGTCCTGTTTTGTTTGAAATTAGATCCTCTGGGCCGGTTGTCAGGGGTATAATTGACAACTAATAAAACTGCAGCATTCCTGAGGCACAATGTAGATCTGAAGCCCCCCCCATATTGGTGAGTGGGAACACTGCTCTCAAACATGTCAGTGGCTTCCATCGGTTGGGGTTGGAATCCAAACATTCCAGTAGAGGGCGAGAAGAAACACTGGGTGGCGCCACCATACTGGCTGCCTCGCCAACAGTCTGTCTGTCCTTTCTTCTGTTTTTGTTATTTTAAGTTTGTGTTAAAGTATGTTTTAGTGTTCCTTGGTTTGTTTTATGTGGGGGGGGGGAGTTGGGTGAAACTTTTTTCAATCTCTTACCTCGACGGAGATGTGATTTGTCTCCGTGTCGTATCTCCGTCCCCACTGCGGCCTAACGTCGAGGAGTTGGTGGCCTTTCCTGGAGACAGGCCCGGCGCTTCATGCCGTGGGCATGGTGCGGACTTTAACATCGCGGAGCTGCGATCCTTTGCCGAGGATCGACTGTGGAGAGCTCCAACCGCAGGGCCTGTGGACTTTAACACCGTGAAGCCCGTGGTCTCTGGTAAGAAGAGGCCGACTCGGGAGCTCCATGCCGCGGAGAGAGTTTCAACCGTCCCGACGCGGGGAGTTTCGATCATCCCGATGCGAGGGCCTCGGACATCGGAGAGTCGGCAGCGGCGACTGTGGACGGTTCAACAGCCCCGACCGCGGGTGAACAAAGAGGAAGTTGATTGAACTTTATTACCTTCCATCACAGTGAGGAATGTGGAATCCGCTGTGGGGGATGTTTATGTTAAATTTTATTTTATGTGGCTGTGTGTCTTGTTGCTTTTCACTTAGTATGGCTGTACGGTAACTCAAACTTCACTGTGCCTTAATTGGTACGTGACAATAAATTGACCTTGAAACCTTGAAACCTTGATGAAAGCTCTAAATTCATCACTTGCTTATAAGCATGCAGATAGACACAAAAAGCTGGAGCAACTCAACGGATCTGGCATCATCTCTGGAGAAAAGGAATGACATTTTGGGTCGAGACCCTTCTTCGGCATCTGAAGTTCCTTCTTACACTTATAAGCATGCAGTCAGACAGACCGTATGTGACCAGAGAGACATTTTGAGAAATAAATTAAAATTCAAGGCTGAATGATTATTATTGATCACTCCATTATTAATTATAGTTTCCGTAGGGAAAATTACTTTTTATATTTCCACCTCCATCCATCATTGTAACTCGATGTTAATAACTCCTAGTATTTTCTGTGCCTAGCATTGCCATGTCAATAATGAAAGTGAACGTGCAATACAGAGCATTTCTACCAGGGCCACATGAATATTTTGTCTACAATGGTGATTGTCTTTAAAGAGTCCCTCATGTTAGTATCGTGGGCCCAAACATCAATTGAGCGGCAGGCATGTTTGCTCATATTTTTTGGTGGTTGTGAAATATTTGGTTTAGTTTAGTTTAGTTTAGTTTAGAGATACAGCGCGGGAACAGGCCCTTCAACCCACCGGGTCCGCGCCGCACAGCGATCCCCACACACTAACACTATCTTACACCCACGAGAGACAATTTACACATATGAAGCCAATTAACCTACAAACCTGTACATCTTTGGAGGGTGGGAGGAGCCGAAGATCTCGGAGAAAACCCACGCAGGTCACGGGGAGAACGTACAAACTCCGTACAGACGGCACCCGTAGTCGGGATGGAACCCGGGTCTGCATTCGCTGTAAGGCAGCAACTCTACCGCTGCGCCACCGTGACCGCCCGCCCCTATTCTATTCACAACTGCTCAAACGAATGACAAAAAAATCCATTCAGCAGCTCCATGTCTTGTGCTTGAATCAAGAAATTTGTGGATATGTAGAACGTAGAAAGTTGTGAGGAACAGCGGAAGAACTGACCCTTCACCTCACAATGTCTGGCTGATGCACATAACGCCAAGAACATCCCTTATCTACTTGCACATAATCCATGTTGGCACCATTCCCTGCATATCCAAATGCCTTTCCAAAACTCTCTCAAATGCCATTATCCCATCTGCCTCAACCACTACCTCTGGCAATTCATACCAGGCACTCAAGACCCCTGGTTCTCTTCCCGGCCTTTTGTTCCAACATCCACTGCGATCGCCAACTCTCTCCACCCTCCAGTTACTGGTCATCTGGGACAAGCAGGAGAGGACGAGCCTGGGACTCTCTCCACCAGTTCCGGGGGGAGGCCTGCTGCCTCGATATGGCAGCCGCCCGAGGCCCTCCAGGAGCTAACCATAAGGAGTAGTCATAGGGTCGTGCAGCGTGGAAACAGGCGTGTGTAACAAAACTTGTCCCTTTAAACTTTGTGCCTCTCACCTTAACTAAATGTACATAGAAACATAGAAACATAGAAAATAGGTGCAGGAGTAGGCCATTCAATATGATCATGGCTGATCATTCAGCTCAGTAGCCTGTACCTGCCTTCTCTCCATACCCCCTGATCCCTTTAGCAAAAAGGGCCACATCTAACTCCCTCTTAAATATAGCCAATGAACTGGCATTTTTCACCAACAAAGTTGAGAACATTAGAATGAACATTTCCCCTCCCACCCGTGACCTAGCTGCCTCACTAGTCTGTTCATCTAAATTGGACTGCTTCCAACCCGTCACTCTATCCTCCCTTGCAAAGCTTGTCTCCGCTATGAAACCTGCAACCTGCCCCCTTGATCCTGCCCCCACTGCCCTTCTGAAGGATGTCATTGCAATAGCCGGTCCCAGCATCCTCTCTATTATCAACAGTTCTCTGGCCACTGAAAAAACCTAACCTAGACCCCGCCTTGCCTAGCAACTACAGACCCATTTCCAAACTGCCATTCCTGTCAAAAGTCCTTGAAAAGGCAATTCTAAACCAATTAGTGCCCTACCTACACCAATACACCATCCTGGAAAGTTTCCAGTCAGGTTTCAGAGCCCACCACAGCACAGAGTCTGCCTTGTTGAAGGTACACAACGACCTGCTTCTCGCCATCGACACCGGCGACTGTGCAATCCTGCTCCTTCTCGACCTCAGCGCAGCGTTCGATACAGTGGACCACACCATCCTTATTGACCGTCTCCGGTACGCGGTTGGCATTGATGGCACTGCCCTGAGCTGGTTCGCTTCGTACCTCAAAGATAGGAGTTTCGCCATCAACATAGGCAGTTATTCCTCTGCTCCAGCTAGCCTCCCCTGCGGAGTTCCACAAGGCTCCATCCTAGGCCCCATTCTCTTCTCTCTATACATGCTCCCCCTTGGCCAAATCATTCAAAGGCACGGCATTTCTTTCCACTGCTATGCCGATGACACTCAGCTTTACCTCCCCCTGAAACCCAACAACCAGTCAAATTTAAACAGCCTCTTACACTGCCTTGAGGACATAAAATGTTGGATGGCACAGAACTTCCTCCAATTAAATGAGAGCAAGTCTGAGGTCATCCTATTCGCCTCCCCCCCCCCCCCCCCCCCCCCCCCGACTCCATCAAATCGATAACAGGCAGTCTTGGAAGCCTATCCTGCCTAGTCAAACCGCATGTCAAAAACCTCGGCATGATATTTGACTCTGCATTAAAATTTGATAAGCAAGTCAACGCTGTGGTAAAAGCCTGCTTCTTCCAAATTCGAACCATAGCTAAAATCAAACCTTTCCTCCAATTCGACGACACAGAAAAAAATCATTCACGCTTTCATTTACTCCCGCCTAGACTACTGCAACTCCCTATACACTGGGATCAGCCAATCTTCCCTGTCCCGCCTGCAACTGGTCCAAAACGCCGCAGCGAGACTCCTGACGGGTACCCGTAAAAGGGACCACATCACCCCGATTCTGGCCTCTCTCCACTGGCTCCCTGTACGGTACAGAATCAACTTCAAGCTCCTCCTATTCACGTATAAAGCCCTAAATGGACATTCCCCCCCCTACATCAAAAATCTTCTAACCCCCCTCTCTAACTCCAGGTCCCTCAGGTCGGCCGACTTGGGGCTACTCACTATCCCGCGGTCTAGGCTTAAGCTCAGGGGTGACCGCGCTTTTGCGGTTGCAGCTCCTAGACTGTGGAACAGCATCCCTCTCCCCATCAGAACTGCCCCCTCCATCGACTCCTTTAAGTCCAGGCTCAAAACCTATTTCTACTCCCTAGCGTTTGAGGCTCATTGAGGAGGGCGCTGTGAACTGTTTGCGTGCTACTGTATGTTTCATTTTTTTCCTTAGTACCTAATCAGATGTACAGCACTTTGGTCAACGTGGGTTGTTTTTAAATGTGCTATACAAATAAAATTGACTTGACTTGACTTGACCTTCTGTGGCAGAGAATTCTACACTCTACAAATGCAATCTGTGATCATTTAGTTTGAACAGAATGTTTACTTTAGTTAAGTTTTAGAGAAACAGGCCCTTTCGCCCACCGGGTCCGCGCCGCCCAGCGATCCCCGCACACTAACACTATCCTACGCACACCAGGGACAATTTTACATTCACCAAGCCAATTAACCTACAAACCTGCACGTCTTTGGAGTGTGGGAGGAAACCGAGATCTTGGAGAAAATCCACGCAGGGCACGGGGAGAACGTACAAACTCCGTACAGACAGCACCCGTAGACGGGATGGAACCCAGGTCTCCGGCGCTGCATTCAGGCGTAAGGCAGCAACTCTACCGCTGTGCCACCGTGACCAACCACTGTGGCAAGTAGAAAATGAGATGGTAAGTGAAATCAGCTGTTTTTCCCTGTAATTCCCAACATGCTAAGTAGAAAATCAACAACACAAGCGATCTATGTTTCTCTATGTTTCTAACTGTGCTTCAGGCAGGTGTTGATTAGGCTAGGATTAAATCAGATCCACAACAAACTTGTGTACTGAGGTAGAAAGTTAGATGTTTGATCTGACTTCAGAACATCTACAGAAACCTGGAATATAAGTCATTCAGTACATCTATACACTAAAACTCTCGTTTGTTTGTTTGTTTGTTCCTGAACTACAGCCAAAACGGTACACGATAGCGCGACAATTTCAGGCCCACCTTACTCACCGTCATCCCTTTGGTGCTAATGGAAGAAGCTTCATTGATATCGGTGTTATATTTGTAAAGTTAATCACATTTAAAGTTTAAATCTATCTCCTAGGAGGGGAGGGGGGAGGGAGGGGGAGGGTGCAGGGATGGAGGGATGGAGGGAGGGAGGGAGGGAGGGAGGGAGGGAGGGAGGGAGGGAGGGAGGGAGGGAGGGAGGGAGGGAGGGAGGGAGGGAGGGAGGGAGGGAGGGAGGGAGGGAGGGAGGATAAGGGGGGTTGAGGGGGATGGAGTGAGGGGGAGGGGAAGGGGAGGAGGGGAAGGGGGAGGAGGGAGGATAAGAGGGGTTGAGGGGATGGAGTGGGGGAGGAGGGAGGAGGAAGGGGGGGAGGAGGGAGGGAGGGAGGGAAGGGTGGTGGAGGGGAAGGGAAGGGTGGTGGAGGGGGAAGGGGAGGAGGGGAGGGGGAGGGGGGTGGGGAGGGGAAGGGGAGGAGGGGAGGGGGGAGGGTGTAGGGGGAGGAGGAGAGGGGGAGGGGTGTAGGGGGGAGGAGGGGGGAAAAGGGGGAGAGGGGGGTGGAGAGGGTACTGCATGAATGCAGGAGAGGTTTGGGGCCCAATGGGTCCACTTGGCCTAGTTACTGTATAAAGATTCTCAAAGCTCTAATTTCACTGTGGAAATGTTAAGCAAACGGATAGACAGTTCCACTTCAATGCACATTCCACAAATAAAACCATCAAGGCTCTTGCATTTGAAATGATGGATTGAAATTCAGGGAGTTCCCCGAGCTGATACTTCAACAAGGAAGCTGCCAGAGGTTTCAATGTTCAAAAGAACTGAAAATAAAGACGAAACATTGTGGTTTTAGTGGGGGTCCATATTTCAAAAGAGAAGCACACTCATGGGGTTGCCTTTCATTGGAATTCTTGAAATCCAAACAATGTATTTAATTTCTGTTTCCTCTGTGATTATTGTGCATGTCAAACTCCACAAATGTCACGATATGTTGAAGGTTTTCTTCACATTTCTTCCTCCCTCCCTCCGTTTTATCAATGTGTGGAGGCTGCACTTGTTGCTTGAAACCCACCCACTCAGGGGGGATGTCAGTGAACTCTTGGAAAGCACTGACCCAGATGGGGTTTCTGGATAGAGTCTGGTTTTATGCATCTATCAACGCGCCTCTATCCTTAGCCCCCTACTGTACTCCCTGTACACACATGACTTTGTGGCCAGGTTCAGCTCAAACTCCATCATCAAGTTTGCTGATGACACTGTGGTGGTGGGCCGGATCTCCGACAACGATAAGAAGGCCTACCGGGAGGAGGTGGCTGATCTGGCACTCTGGTGTCGGGACAATATCCTCCTCTTGAATGTCACTAAAACGAAGGAGCTGATTGTGGACTTTAGAAGGGCTCAACATCCAAGGACGTACACGCCACTGGAGATAAATGGGTCTACTGTGGATAGGGTGAGCAGCTTTAAATACCTGGAAGTCCACATCAAAGAGGATCTGACATGGACAACACACATTGCGCACTGGTGGGTAAGGCAAAGCAACGCCTTTACCACCTTAGACAGCTGAGGAAATTCAGAGTGTCTCTGAGGATCTTTCATTGCTTCTACTCTGGGGCTGTAGAGAGCATCCTGTCCGGCAACATTACAGTCTGGTTTGGGAACAGCTCTGCCCAGGACAGGAAGGCCCCTGCAGAGAGTAGTACGTTCAGCAGAACGCACCATGGGAACTACACTCGTCCCCCTGCAGGACCTATACATCAGGAGCTGCAGATCCAGAGCCAGCAAGATTATGGGGGACCCCTACCACCCCAGTAACGGACTGTTCCAGCTGCTACGGTCAGGCAAACGCCTCCGCTGTCACGCTGTGAAAACAGAGAGGATGAGACGGAGTTTCTTCCACAGGCCATCAGGACTGTTAACTTTTATAACCCCAGAGACTAAAAATTTTTTCTGTATAATTTTAATTTTTATGCTGTAACTGTAACTTTGTGCACAATCCGCAGGCATTGCCACTTTTCATTTCACTGCACATCGTGTATGTGTATGTGACAATAAACTTGACTTGACTTGACTTGACTTGACGGCCATATTCTTCACTGAATGCGTAAGAAGAAACTGCGGGTGCTGTTCCACAGCGAAGATAGACACAGAATGCTGGAGTAACTCAGCAGGTCAGGCAGCATCTCAAGAGAGAAGGAATGGGTGACGTTTCGGGTCGAGGCCCTTCTTCGGTCTGAAAGGGTGCAGAGAAGATTTACGAGGATGTTGTCAGGGCCTGAGGATTTGAGCCATAGGGAGAGGTTGAGCAGGCAAGGACTTTTTTCCCTTGGAGTGCAGAAGGATGAGGGCGATCTTATCGAGGTGTACAAAATCATTAGAGGAACAGGTCAGGTAAATGATCTATTGTAAATGATCGGGGTCGTTTGCCCAGAGTTGGGGATTGAGAAGCGGAGGACATAGGTTTAAGGAGAAGGGGAAAAGATTTAAAAGGAATCTGAGGGATAACTTGTTTACAGAAAGAGTGGTGAGTGTATGGAATGGGGTAATTGAGGCAGGAACTATTGCAATGTTTAAGAAACAGTTAGACAGGTACATGGATAGGACAGGTTTGGAGGGATATGGGTCAAACTTGGGCAGGTGGGACCGGTGTAGCTGGGAGATGTTGGCCGGTGTGGGCAAGTTGGGCCGAAGGGCCTGGTTCCACACTGTTTTACTCTGTGACTCTATGACTGAAGAAGGGGCCCTGACCCAGAATCATGCCTGTCCGGTCCATCCACAAATGGTGCTTGACCCACTGGGTTTCCCCAGCACTTTGTGTATTTATTATCACGTTGTTGATGATTGTGTGATGCTGCTGTGTGGAAAATGACTGCTGATATTCCAATTCCGCAAAAGGTCTTTGAAATGTCATGAGGCTGGAAGAGATGAGTTCAGGTCAGGCAGTTCCCTTGTCGAAAGATTGTCGTCTTGCAATTTCAGTGAGAACCACAGCAGATCTAAATCTCAACTGCCCACCATGTAGTGCACAATAGTCACCAAATAGTTGCTGAAGTGTAGTCCCTGGAGATAGAAACATAGAAACATAGAAAATAGCTGCAGGAGGAGGCCATATGGCCCTTCGAGCCAGCACCGCCATTCATTGTGATCATGGCTGATCATCCACAATCAGTAATCCGTGCCTGCCATCTCCCCATATCCCTTGATTCCGCTCTATCTAACTCTCTTTTAAATTCATCCAGTGAATTGGCCTCCACTGCCCTCTGTGGCAGAGAATTCCACAAATTCACAACTCTCTGGGTGAAAAAGTTGTTTCTCACCTCAGTTTTAAACGGCCTCCCCTTTATTAACCCTCATTCAGGATGACAAGAAACAGCAGTTCCTGGAAGGTATGTTGTGTGTCAGCCTTCGGCTTGGAGACCCTCTCCACTTTCTGCCTCCCTCACCATGGTGATTTCCCACAAAATGATCATCAGATAATGATCAGACAATCCGGGATATTTTGGTGGTGTTGATTCTTGGACAAAGACTGGCCAGGACACTGGGAATCATCACTCTGCAATCTTAACGTTTCTTCTTGGCACATCGCAGGCACTACGGAGAGAAAAACCTCTCGACAGAGAGGGAGGCTAGGGTTAGGAGAAGAGGAATAGGTGGCGGTTCGAGGCTTAAGGGTAGCGGAGTCAGGGGGTATGGGGAGAAGGCAGGAACGGGGGTACTGATTGTGAATGATCAGCCATGATCACATTGAATGGCGGTGCGTACAGGCTCGAAGGGCCGAATGGCCTCCTCCTGCACCTATTGTCTATTGTCTATTGACCCTTCTTCAGACTGAGAGTCAGGGTAAGGGGAAACAACGGATGCAGAGAGATATAGAACAAACTAGACTGAGTGTACACATTGGGCCCAAATCTCCTCCTCCCCTCACTTCCCCCCCCCTCTCCCCCCTCTCCCCCCTCCCCCTTCCCCTTCAACCCCCATCCCCCCGCTCCCCCCATTCCCCATCACCCCTCCCCCTTGACTCCCCATCTCCCCCGACCCCTCCCCACTCCCACTCCCCCTACCCCTCTACCCCTCCCTCCCTCCTCACCCTTCACACCCTCCTCCCTCCCCCCTCCCTCCCCCCCTCCCTCCCCCTCCCCCTCTCTCCCCCTCCCCTCTCCCCCTCCCACCTTCCCTTCCCCTCCCCCCACTCCATCCCCTTTATCCTCCCCACCTCTCCTCCCTCCCCTTCCCCCTCCCCTCCCCCCTTCCCATTCCCATTCCCCCTCCACCTCCCGTCCCCCGCTCCCCCCCATTCCCCCATCACCCCTCCCCCCTTCACCTCCCGCCCCCCCCACTCCCCCCTCCCCTCCCTCCTACCCCCCATCCCTCCCCCTCCCTCCCTACTCCCCCCTTCGCACCCTCCTCCCCCTCCCCCCTCCCCTCCCCCTCCCCCCTCCCCCTCCCCCTCCCCCTCCCCCTCCCCCTCCCCCTCCCCCTCCCCTCCCCCTCCCCCTCCCCCTCCCCCTCCCCCCACTCCATCCCCTCAACCCCCCTTATCCTCCCCACTCCCTCCCTCCCCCCTCCCTCCACCCCCTCCCCTCCCTCCCTCCCTCTCTAAGAGATAGATTTAAACTTTAAAATGTGAATAACTTTTAAAATATAACTGATTTCAATGAAACTTCTTCCATTAGCACCAAAGTGACGATGGTGAGTAAGGTGGGCTGAAATTGTCACGCTATCGTGTACCGTTTTGGCTGTAGTTCATGAACAAACAAACGAACAAACGAGAGTTTTAGTATCTAGACGAATGAAAGATGAATGAAGTAATGATGATAATGGAAACAGGCCATTGGTAGCTGTGGCCTAGGTGAAATCGAGTTACAGGCAATGAGACTCAACAAGACGCAATAAGATAAATTAACTTTATAAATGCTCAGTTTAAAGCTGACAATCTTAAGCATTTGCTGCTTAATAAATGCTCTAATAATTGACAGTAATTCCTCCCCACATGTCATGCAGACTAATTGTGCATATCAGTTAAAAAGGATTGATTGCTTCTTGAACTTTTCTTATTGTTAATGAATACTTCACTCGAGTAGTGGCATTTCAAGTTTCAGTTCATGTCAAGAAACCGTGAAGACAGATTAATTATTCATTGAAGGATTAATGGTCCTGATTCATCAAATAATATATGTGCAAATGTGCCATCTCTAACATTTAAAGTAGTAATAGGATTATCTAGGTTGAATGGATTGTACCTGTGAATGAAATGAAGTGCAGAACATAAAATGATCCAAATGTGTAGGAAGGAACTGCAGACGCTGGTTTACACTGAAGATAGACGCAAAATGCTGGAGTAACTCAGCGGGACGGGCAGCATCTCTGGAGAGACGGACTGGGTGACGTTTCTGGTCGAGACCCTTCTTCAGGCTGCTCCAGTTGCTGTATTTTAATTTAGAGTTATAGAATGATACTGTTGTTACAGCGCTGTACTGTACTGTTGTACAGTCTCTCCCGGTGGCCGAGCACTTCAACTCCCCCTCCCACTCCCAGTCTGACCTTTCTGTCATGGGCCTCCTCCAGTGCCATAGTGAAGCCCACTGGAAATTGGAGGAACAGCACCTCATATTTCGCCTGGGCAGCTTGCAGCCCAGCGGTACGAACATCGACTTCTCCAACTTTAGATAGTTCCTCTGTCCCTCTCTTCCCCTCCCCTTCCAGATCTCCCTCTATCTTCCTGTCTCCACCTATATCCTTCTTTGTCCCGCCCCCCCTGACAATCAGTCTGAAGAAGGGTCTCGACCCGAAACGTCACCCATTCCTTCTCTCCTGAGATGCTGCCTGACCTGCTGAGTTACTCCAGCATTTTGTGAATAAATACCTTCAATTTGTACCAGCATCTGCAGTTATTGTCTTATACTGTTGTACAGCACGGATGTAGGCCCTTCGGCCCACTTTATCTATGCTGACCAAGTTGGCATTCTGGGCCAATCCCATTCGCCTGCGTTTGTTCTGTATTCCTCTAAACCTTGCTTTGCATATTTCTGTCCGGTTTAGTTTAGTTTAGAGATACAGTTTAGAGATACAGCGCAGAAACAGGCCCTTCGGCCCACTGGGTCCGCGCCGACCAGCGATCCCCGCACATTAACACTATCCTACATACACTCGGGACAATTTTTACATTTACCAAGCCGATTAACCTACAAACCTGCACGTCTTTGGAGTGTGGGAGGAACCGAAGATCTCGGCGAAAACCCATGCAGGTCACGGGGAGAACGTACAAACTCCGTACAGATCCCGTAGTCGGGATGGAACCCGGGTCTCTGAGTATCCACGTAGGAGGGAATTTTGTGCTATTTTGTGCTTTACCCGTACCCCTGTACTTAGAAAGGCTTTACTCAGAAAGGCACAAAGACGTGATAACACAGCTCGGAGATCAGTGGTGAGTCTAGTGAATGGGCCAGTTTATTGAAGGCCTTAACATTGTGCATAACATATTCTCATAACCTCCATCTTAACCTCCATTTGCCACATTTTGTTCTCTCTCCCCCATTTCCAGCATTCTAATATCCTCATCACAGCATCCCCTCTCAATGATTTTAGAGTCATTGGGGAACTTGCACCCTAATATATTCTTCAGGTCATCAATATAGTTCAAGGCCGAGAACAGATTGTCAGAGCACTCCGCCATTTACATTCACCCAGTCTGCAAAGATGTGTTTATTCTGACACTCTGTCTGCTATGCGAGATCCTATCTCCAATTCATGCTGACCTTCTTAATGTCATGTGCCCTTGTCTTGCACATCAACCTTTTATGTGCAACTTGTGGATATTTTTTAGGCAGAGATAGATAGATTCCTGATTAGAAAGGCTACCTAATGGGGCAATTTAATACAGATAAGTGTGAGGTGTTGTATATTGGGAAGTCAAGCCAGGCCAGGACCTACATAGTGAAGAACAGGGCCTTGTGGAGTGTTATAGAGCAGAGAGATCTAGGAATGCAGGTTGCTAAACTTCAGGTAGAGTTCGGGGTTGGGGCCGGTGTGCGCCCGGAACAGGGATTGTTTGACGTACCCGACAAAGAGGCAGGCGTAGCTAGGGCCCATGCGAGTGCCCATAGACAATATAGACAATAGACAATAGGTGCAGGAGTAGGCCATTCAGCCCTTCGAGCCAGCACCGCCATTCAATGCGATCATGGCTGATCACTCTCAATCAGTACCCCGTTCCTGCCTTCTCCCCATACCCCCTCACTCCGCTATCCTTAAGAGCTCTATCCAGCTCTCTCTTGAAAGCATCCAACGAACTGGCCTCCACTGCCTTCTGAGGCAGAGAATTCCACACCTTCACCACCCTCTGACTGAAAAAGTTCTTCCTCATCTCCGTTCTAAATGGCCTACCCCTTATTCTCAAACTGTGGCCCCTTGTTCTGGACTCCCCCAACATTGGGAACATGTTATCTGCCTCTAATGTGTCCAATCCCCTAATTATCTTATATGTTTCAATAAGATCCCCCCTCATCCTTCTAAATTCCAGTGTATACAAGCCCAATCGCTCCAGCCTTTCAACATACGACAGTCCCGCCATTCCGGGAATTAACCTAGTGAACCTACGCTGCACGCCCTCCATAGCAAGAATATCCTTCCTCAAATTTGGAGACCAAAACTGCACACAGTACTCCAGGTGCGGTCTCACCAGGGCCCGGTACAACTGTAGAAGGACCTCTTTGCTCCTATACTCAACTCCTCTTGTTACGAAGGCCAACATTCCATTGGCTTTCTTCACTGCCTGCTGAACCTGCATGCTTCCTTTCATTGACTGATGCACTAGGACACCCAGATCTCGTTGAACTCCCCCTCCTCCTAACTTGACACCATTCAGATAATAATCTGCCTTTCTATTCTTACTTCCAAAAGTGAATAACCTCACACTTACCTACATTAAACTGCATCTGCCATGTATCCGCCCACTCACACAACCTGTCCAAGTCACCCTGCAGCGTTATTGCATCTTCCTCACAATTCACACTACCCCCCAACTTAGTATCATCTGCAAATTTGCTAATGGTACTTTTAATCCCTTCGTCTAAGTCATTAATGTATATCGTAAATAGCTGGGGTCCCAGCACCGAACCTTGCGGTACCCCACTGGTCACTGCCTGCCATTCCGAAAGGGACCCATTTATCCCCACTCTTTGCTTTCTGTCTGTCAACCAATTTTCTATCCATGTCAGTACCTACCCCCAATACCATGTGCCCTAATTTTGCCCACTAATCTCCTATGTGGGACCTTGTCGAAGGCTTTCTGAAAGTCGAGGTACACCACATCCACTGACTCTCCCTTGTCAATTTTCCTAGTTACATCCTCAAAAAATTCCAGTAGATTTGTCAAGCATGATTTCCCCTTCGTAAATCCATGCTGACTCGGAATGATCCCGTTACTGCTATCCAAATGCTCAGCAATTTCGTCTTTTATAATTGACTCCAGCATCTTCCCCACCACTGATGTCAGACTAACTGGTCTATAATTCCCCGTTTTCTCTCTCCCTCCTTTCTTAAAAAGTGGGATAACATTTGCTATCCTCCAATCCACAGGAACTGATCCTGAATCTATAGAACATTGAAAAATGATCTCCAATGCTTCCACTATTTCTAGAGCCACCTCCTTAAGTACTCTGGGATGCAGACCATCAGGCCCTGGGGATTTATCAGCCTTCAGTCCATTCAGTCTACCCAAAACCATTTCCTGCCTAATGTGGATTTCCTTCAGTTCCTCCATCACCCTAGGTTCTCCGGCCCCTAGAACATTTGGGAGATTGTGTGTATCTTCCTCAGTGAAGACAGATCCAAAGTAACGGTTTAACTCGTCTGCCATTTCTTTGTTCCCCATAATAAATTCCCCTGCTTCTGTCTTCAAGGGACCCACATTTGCTTGACTATTTTTTTCCTCTTCACGTACCTAAAAAAACTTTTGCTATCCTCCTTATATTATTGGCTAGTTTACCCTCGTACCTCATCTTTTCTCCCCGTATTGCTTTTTAGTTAACTTTTGTTGCTCTTTAAAAGAGTCCCATCCTCTGTCTTCCCACTCTTCTTTGCTATGTTATACTTCCTCTCCTTAATTTTTATGCTGTCCCTGACTTCCCTCGTCAGCCACAGGTGTCTCTTACTCCCCTTAGAGTCTTTCCACCTCTTTGGAATAAATTGATCCTGCAACCTCTGCATTATTCCCAGGAATACCTGCCATTGCTGTTCTACCGTCTTCCCTGCTAGGGCCTCCTTCCAATCAATTTTGGCCAGCTCCCGCCTCATGCCTCTGGTTTGGAGGAAGTGGGAGGAGTCCAAGGAGTCCAAGGAG
>NC_135959.1:75167996-75218054 GCF_053455715.1 Rhinoraja longicauda | reverse complement strand
ATTCCGAAAGGGACCCATTTATCCCCACTCTTTGCTTTCTGTCTGTCAACCAATTTTCTATCCATGTCAGTACCCTACCCCCAATACCATGTGCCCTAATTTTGCCCACTAATCTCCTATGTGGGACCTTGTCGAAGGCTTTCTGAAAGTCGAGGTACACCACATCCACTGACTCTCCCTTGTCAATTTTCCTAGTTACATCCTCAAAAAATTCCAGTAGATTTGTCAAGCATGATTTCCCCTTCGTAAATCCATGCTGACTCGGAATGATCCCGTTACTGCTATCCAAATGCTCAGCAATTTCGTCTTTTATAATTGACTCCAGCATCTTCCCCACCACTGATGTCAGACTAACTGGTCTATAATTCCCCGTTTTCTCTCTCCCTCCTTTCTTAAAAAGTGGGATAACATTTGCTATCCTCCAATCCACAGGAACTGATCCTGAATCTATAGAACATTGAAAAATGATCTCCAATGCTTCCACTATTTCTAGAGCCACCTCCTTAAGTACTCTGGGATGCAGACCATCAGGCCCTGGGGATTTATCAGCCTTCAGTCCATTCAGTCTACCCAAAACCATTTCCTGCCTAATGTGGATTTCCTTCAGTTCCTCCATCACCCTAGGTTCTCCGGCCCCTAGAACATTTGGGAGATTGTGTGTATCTTCCTCAGTGAAGACAGATCCAAAGTAACGGTTTAACTCGTCTGCCATTTCTTTGTTCCCCATAATAAATTCCCCTGCTTCTGTCTTCAAGGGACCCACATTTGCCTTGACTATTTTTTTCCTCTTCACGTACCTAAAAAAACTTTTGCTATCCTCCTTTATATTATTGGCTAGTTTACCCTCGTACCTCATCTTTTCTCCCCGTATTGCCTTTTTAGTTAACTTTTGTTGCTCTTTAAAAGAGTCCCAATCCTCTGTCTTCCCACTCTTCTTTGCTATGTTATACTTCCTCTCCTTAATTTTTATGCTGTCCCTGACTTCCCTCGTCAGCCACAGGTGTCTCTTACTCCCCTTAGAGTCTTTCCACCTCTTTGGAATAAATTGATCCTGCAACCTCTGCATTATTCCCAGGAATACCTGCCATTGCTGTTCTACCGTCTTCCCTGCTAGGGCCTCCTTCCAATCAATTTTGGCCAGCTCCCGCCTCATGCCTCTGGTTTGGAGGAAGTGGGAGGAGTCCAAGGAGTCCAAGGAGAAGTTGTTGAGGGTAAGAACCAGCTCTGCTAGGCGGAGGAGAGTGTTGGTATTTTTAGATAGAGTTCGGGGATGGGGCCTTTTTCTAGGTAGAGTTGGGGGATGGGGCCTTTTTGAGGTAGAGTTCGGGGATGGGGCAATGCAGGTGAACAGTTCCTTGAAAGTGCCGTCACAGGTAGAATGGATGGTCAAGAATGCTTTCGGTACATTGGTATTCATCTGTCAGGGTATTGATGTTGGGATTTTATATTATAATTATACAATATGTTGGTGAGACCACATTCGCAGTATTGTGTACAGATCTGGCTGATGGGGAAATGGAATGAACTGCCAGATGAGGAGGTAGTTGCAGCAGGTACTATAACAATATTTAAAAGACAATTGTACAAGTACACGGATAGGAAAGGCTTAGAGGAAGGTGGGCCAAACACAGATATGTGGGCCTAGTGTATAAGAACATAACTGCAGATGGTGGTACAAATCGAAGGTGTTTATTCACAAAATGCTGGAGTAACTCAGCAGGTCAGGCAGCATCTCAGGGGAGAAGGAATGGGTGACATTTCGGGTCGAGACCCTTCTTCAGACTGATGTCAGGGGGGGGCGGGACAAAGGAAGGATATAGGTGGAGACAGGAAGATAGAGGGAGATCTGGGAAGGGGGAGGGGAAGAGAGGGACAGAGGAACTATCTAAAGTTGGAGAAGTCGATGTTCATACCGCTGGGCTGCAAGCTGCCCAAGTGAAATATGAGGTGCTGTTCCTCCAATTTGCGGTGGGCCTCACTATAGCACTGGAGGAGGCCCATGACAGAAAGGTAGTTGGGGCATCTTTTGTGGCGTGGGCAAGTTGGGCCAAAGGCCCTGTTTCCATGCTGTATGTTGTTGTTGTTGTTGTTGTTGTTGATCCTTCAGGTTTGAAGATGACCATGACTTCACTTTCAACCTTATTTTTTCGCCCGTTGATTGGGATCGCCGCCAGCCGCGGTGTGTACGCTGGCCGAGGTTGAAGTCGTGACTTGCGCTTGACTTGGGTTTAAGTGAGGGGGGAGTTGGGCAGATCGTCGGCCTCACTCTCTCGTCCCGGCCTATCGGGTTCCAGCAGCAAGACATAGTCGAGACGGCTGGGGACAGGTCAGGATGCAGTGGATGGTCAGAAGTGCCCCACGTATCTCACTCTGCCCTGTTTGCGCTCCACGGCGCTTTGCTGGGATCGTCTTTCTGCCCGTTGAACCTTCTGGTGGTTTCCTCCGCGCAATCCGCCGACCCCAGGCTTCACGTGCTAGGTAGACAAGGCCTACAGCCGCTGGAACCAACGACTTGCCGACTGTACATGTGGCGTGCACACAAGACAATGAGGACATCATGGGGGTTAGCGGGGGGTAGTCCTGCGGCTGGTCCCACGGCTTGGGGGGACGGTCGAGACCGGGGCGGTTCTCTCCGTGCGGTGGTCCGCAGCCCCACGGAAGGGGAACACCATCCGCTGGCTGTACAACTCTATGATTCTATGACCATCAAAAGTAATCTAGGCCATGTTTAAGACTTGTGAAGTGTGTTGTTATAAAAAAGCCGAGAAACAAGAAACAAGACAAATGTTTGCAATGCTCTACCCAAAAGGTGGTGAAATTGGATCAAAAATATCACTTTGGATAGTGGAATGTATAAATAATTTTACTTTAAACCAGGAATTTTTGGAAAGATGTTGGCAATTCATTTTGGCGCATGTGCCTTCGTCAGTCAGAGTATTGAGTACAGAGGTTGCAGTTGTATAAGATGTTGGTGAGGTCACATTTAGAGTATTGTGTTCAGTTCTGGGCACCATGTTATAGGAAAGATGTTGTCAAGCTGGAAAGAGTACAGAGAATATTTATGAGGATGTTGCCAGGACTAGAGGGTGTGAGCTACAGGGAGAGGTTGAGCAGGCTGGGACTCTATTCCTTGGAGCGCAGGATGATGAGGGGTGATCTTATAGAGGTGTACAAAATCATGAGAGGAATAGATCGGAGAGATGCACAGTCTCTTGCCAAGAAAATCAAGTAGGATCAGAGGACATTTTAAGTTTAAGTTTAAGTTTAAGGCGAAGGGGAAATGATTTGATAGGAATCTGAGGGGTAACTTTCTCACACAAAGGGTGGTGGGTGTATGGAACAAGCTGCCAGAGGAGGTAGTTGAGGCTGGGACTATCCCAACGTTTAAGAAACAGTTAGACAGGTACATGGACAGGACAGGTTTGGAGGGATAGGGACCAACGACGGGCAGGTGGGACTAGTGTAGCTGGGACATGTTGGCAAGTTGGGGCCAAAGGGCCTGTTTCCACGATGTGTACTCTATAAACGCAAGGGAGTGAGATTATTGAATGTATTTTTCAAATAATCCATTTGAGCTCAGAGAGATAAAGAAATTAAACCTCAAGAGAGGTCGGCCAAGGAGTGCCAAGCTTTGGTTGATCGGAAATCAATGTGAGATAAAATGAAACATTTAAGCAAATTATGCTTTGCAGCTACAGGATAGACATAGAACATAGAAAATAGGTGCAGGAGTAGGCCATTCGGCCCTTCGAGCCTGCACCGCCATTCAATATGATCATGGCTGATCATCCAACTCAGAAGGGAAAGACATTGTGGCCTTCCATCACAGTGAGGAGAGAGAGGACTGGAGGAGACTCACTGTGATGGATGTTTCTTTGATGGATGTTTCTTTTTTTGTGTGTTTTGGGGGTTGGGTGGTTTGAGTGCCTGTTTGATGCTTTTATTGTTGGACTGTGTTTTGGGGGGTTTTGGGGTGTGTGACTTGAATGCCTATTTAATGCTTCTATTGTTGGACTGTGTTTTGGGGGGTTTTTGGGGTTGGGTAATTTGGGTGCCTGTTTAGTGCTTTTATTGTTGGACTGTGGGTGATTGAATTAACATTTTGTTCAAGATGGCCGCGCCGTTGTGTTTGGCTGCCTGCCACTGTATGTTTCTTTTTTTTTTTTTTCCTAGTCAGATGTGCAGCACTTTGGTCAACGTGGGTTGTTTTTAAATGTGCTATACAAATAAATTGACTTGACTTGACTTGAGTATCCTGTACCTGCCTTCTCTCCATACCCCCTGATCCCTTTAGCCACAAGGGCCACATCTAACTCCCTCTTAAATATAGCCAATGAACTGGCCTCAACTACCTTCTGTGGCAGAGAATGCCACAGATTCACCACTCTCTGTGTGAAAAAAAACGTTCTCATCTCAGTCCTAAAAGACTTCCCCCTTATCCTTAAAACTGTGACCCCTTGTTCTGGACTTCCCCAACATCGGGAACAATCTTCCTGCATCTAGCCTGTCCAACCCCCTAAGAATTTTGTAAGTTTCTATAAGATCCCCCCCCTCAGTCTTGTAAATTCCAGCGAGTACAAGCCGAGTCTATCCAGTCTTTCTTCATATGAAAGTCCCGCCATCCCAGGAATTAATCTGGTGAACCTTCTCTGTACTCCCTCTATGGCAAGAATGTCTTTCCTCAGATTAGGAGACCAAAACTGTACGCAATACTCCAGGTGTGGTCTCACCAATGCCCTGTACAACTGCAGCAGAACCTCCCTGCTCCTATACTCAAATCCCCTCGCTATGAATGCCAACATACCATTCGCTTTCTTCATTGCCTGCTGCACCTGCATGCCTACTTTCAATGACTGGTGTACCACGACACCCAGGTCTCGTTGCATCTCCCCTTCTCCTAATCGGCCACGGATATAGGAGTAGGTTCTGCATTCAACTATTGACAGACTTCTGTGTCCTTTCTACCTGCACGAGATAAACACTTATAAGGTGTTTGCACAGTAATCAACGAGAAGCAGAACCGTTCCACCTCCTTTCCAATCATTCCACCATGTTCCTCTTGCCAAAGAAGGCATCGACCTAAATGGGTCAGAAGCCTCATTAATTTGTGTGAATTGGGTTCATATCCCAGATATACGTTTTTAAAAAAAGTCAATTAAAGTTGATCAGGAACTTTCAGATTTCCAAACACCAGTTAAATATTAATATACAAATCATTACAATTCTTAAAATCTAAATATTAACATACGTATTGAAAAGCAATAACATTTCCGACTGGTCAAACTGAGATTGGGAAATGAACAATCTCTGAAATACCCAAACAGTTCGTAGAGTTATAGGGTCATAGATTCATATAGAATAGAAACAGGCCCTTCGGCCACACTTGCCCATGCTGACCAAGGTGCTGCATCTACACTAGTTCCACCTGCCTGCATTTGGCCTATCTATATACTAAAACTCTCGTTTGTTTGTTTGTTTGTTCCTGAACTACAGCCAAAACACTATACGATAGCGCGACAATTTTTGGCCCACCTTACTGACCGTCGTCCCTTTGGTGCTAGTGGAAGGAGTTTCATTGAAATCGGTTATATTTTTAAAGTTATTTGCATTTTTAAGTTTAATTCTATCTCCTAGGGAGGTATGGGGAGGGAGGGAGGGAGGGAGGGGGTGGGATGAGGAGGGAGGATAAGGGGGGGTTGAGAGGGATGGAGTAGGGGGAGGGGAGAAGGGAAGGGGAAGGAGGGAGGGGGGAGGGGAAGGGGAGGAGGGAGGAGGGAGGAGGAAGGGGGAGGGGAAGGGGAAGGGGAAGGGGAGGGGGAGGGGTGGAAGGAGGGGGTGAGGGGGAGGGGAGAAGGGAAGGGGAAGGAGGGAGGGGGGAGGGGGAGGGGAAGGGAGGAGGGAGGAGGAAGGGGGAGGGGAAGGGGAAGGGGAAGGGGAGGGGGAGGGGTGGAAGGAGGGGGTGAGGGGGAGGGGAGAAGGGAAGGGGAAGGAGGGAGGGGGGAGGGGAAGGGGAGGAGGGAGGAGGGAGGAGGGAGGAGGGAGGAGGAAGGGGGAGGGGAAGGGGAAGGGGAAGGGGAAGGGGAGGGGGGAGGGGTGGAGGGAGGGGGTGAGGGGGAGGGGAGAAGGGCAGGGGAAGGAGGGAGGGGGAGGGGAAGGGGGAGGGAGAGGGAGGGGGAGGGAGGGGGAGGATAAGAGGGGTTGAGGGGGATGGAGTGGGGGGAGGGGTAGGGGAGGGGGATGGGTGGAGGGAGGGGGTGAGTGGGAGGGGAGAAGGGGACGGAGGGGGAGGGGGAGGGGAGGGAGGGAGGGAGGGGGAGGGGAGGGAGGGAGGAGGAGGGGAGGGAGGGAGGGGGGAGGGGTGGAGGGAGGGGGTGAGGGGGAGGGGAGGAGGGAGGGAGGGGAGGGGGGAGGGGGAGGGGGAGGAGAGGGTGCTGCACCAATGCAGGAGAGGTTTGGGCCCAACGGGTCCACTTGGTCTAGTATCCCTCTAACCCTTTCCTATCCATGTTCCTGTCCAAATGTCTTTTAAATGTTGTCATAGTTTTTGCCTCAGCTACTGTACTTCCTCCAGCCGCTCATTCCACATACGCTCTGGGAAAATGTACCCCTCGGATTCCTATTAAATCTTTACCTCTCACCATAAACTTGCAGTTGTTGATTTACCCTTACAGAGGTGATAGCCTCTGTGCATTCACCCTTTCTATTCCGCTCATGATCTTATACCCTTCTGTAAGATCACTGCTCACCCTTGTATGCTCCAACAAATACAGTCCCAGCCTACCCAACCTCCCCCTGTAGCTCAAGCCCTCTAGTCCTGGCAACATCCTCGTAAATCTTCTCTGCACTCTTCCCAGCTAAACAACACCTTTCCCATAACAGGGTGACCACAACTGAACTACCCAAACATTTCATAGTCATAGAGTCATAGACCACAAGGCGCAGCGGTAGAGTTGCTGCCTTACAGCGAATGCAGTGCCGGAGACTCGGGTTCCATCCCGAACTATGGGTGCTGTCTGTACGAAGTTTGTAGGTTAATTGGCTTGGTAAAATGTAAAATAAAATTGTCCCTAGTGGGTGTAGGATAGTGTTAATGAGCGGGGATCACTGGTCGGTGCGGACCCGGTCTGCCGAAAGGGCCTGTTTCCGCGCTGTATCTCTAAAACTAAAGCGGTGTGTGGTGAGATTGACTTTGCGTTCTTGGAAAAGCAGTGTGACCTCTAGAATGAAGACCATGACCTTCTTATGTTGGACAACCGCATGTGAGAGTGTGGAGACAGAGACTGTGTTTCTTTTATCTCCTGCGTTCAGTCAGGCCAGCTCGGCAATGCTGCAAACATTTAATTGTCCATCAGTGACTACCACTAGGGAGCATTGTCTTGGGGGCTGATACTTTCTGCTTTCAACTGATCTGTGTCCCACAGGAAGGAATACAAGTCCTGCTTTCACTTCCGTGTGTAAAACATTTGGACATCGTTATAAGTCCTCTTGATCACAGAGTCATAGAGTCATAGAATGATACAGTGTGGAAATAGGCCCTTCGGCCCAACTTGCCCACACCGGCCAACATGTCCCAGCTACACTAGTCCCACCTGCCCGTATTTCGTCCAAATCCCTCCAAACCTCTCCTGTCCATGTACCTGTCTAACTGTCTCTTAAACGTTGAGATAGTCCCGGCCTCAATACCTTCTCTGGCAGCTTGTTCCATGCACCCACCACCCTTTGTGTGAAAAAGTCACCCCTCAGATTCCTGTTAAAGGATGGTGTGGGTCTCTGATGATGCTGACCTTCCATGGTGGGGAGGTCAGAGCCAGTGATGGACTAGGCAGTGTTCACAACTTTTTGCAGGCTTCTTCGCTCCTGGGCTTTCAAGTTGCTGAACCAGCCCGTGATGCAACCAGTCAATGTGCTCTCTACTGCACACCTGTAGAAGCTCAAGAGAGTCCTCTCTGACACACTGAATCTCCACAATCTTCTCAGGAAGTAGAGGCGTTGATGGGCTTTATTTATAATTGCATCAGTGTTCTGGGTCCAGGAAAGATCTTCAGAAATATGCACGCCCAGGAATTTGAAGTTTTTGACTCTCTCCACCATCAATATAAACAATGGTGAAAAAGATCTTCCTCGTCTGAAGAACTAAAAAAAATTATCCCCTTATGAAATTGAATTGCTATACAGACGTGATTTGTTCTGCGTTTGCACACTTAAGCCTAAGGTTCCTGCCTCACTCAAACTTTTACACAAAGTGAGGACACAAGAAACTGCAGGTATTTATTCACAAAATGCTGTAGTAACTCAGCAGGTCAGGCAGCATCTCAGGAGAGAAGGAATGGGTGACGTTTCGGGTCGAGACCCTTCATCAGTCTGAAGAAGGGTCTTGACCCGAAACGTCATCCGTTCCTTCTCTCCTGAGATGCTGCCTGACCTGTTGAGTTACTCTAGCATTTTGTGAATAAATACCTTCGACTTGTACCAGCATCTGCAGTCATCAGTCTGAAGAAGGGTCTCGACCCGAAACATCACCCATTCCTTCTCTCCTGAGATGCTGCCTGACCTGCTGAGTTACTCCAGCATTTTGTGAATAAATACCTTCGATTTGTACCAGCATCTGCAGTTATTTTCTTACACAAGAAACTACAGTTGTTGGAATCTCGAGAAAAAGCAAACTGCTGGAGGAACTCTGTAGGTTCAGTTCAGTTTTGTTTATTGTCACGTGTGCAGTGAAAAGCTTTTGTTGTGTGCTAACCAGTGTGCGGAAAGACAATACACGATTATAATCGAGCGATTTACAGTGTACAGATACATGATAAGGGAATAACATTTTAGTGCAAGGTAAAGCCAGCAAAGTCCAGTCAAGGATAGTCCGAGGGTCACCAATGAGGTAGATAGTAGTTCAGCACTGCTCTCTGGTTGTGGTGGGATGGTTCAGTTGCCTGATAACAGCTGGGAAGAAACTGTCCCTGAATCTGGAGGTGTGCGTTTTCACACTTCTGTACATTTTGCCTGATGGGTCAGGGGAGAAGAGGGAGTGGCCAGGGTGCGACTGGTCCATGATTATGCTGCTGGCCTTCTTCAACCAATATGTAGCTGTACTAAAAATGTTCACACTGAATTTGCAAATGAATTAAAAATTAAATCAGAGTCCACCTCAAATGGAAGAGGACTGGAGATCACTGCTCTTACTGGCACCTACCAAAGGTATCTTTGAAACGTAGTCGCTGCTGGAGCTTAGGAATCCAATTTATTTGCTATTGAGGGCGTGCAGCGTAGGTTTACTAGGTTAATTCCCGGAATGGCGGGACTATCATATGTTGAAAGACTGGAGCGACTAGGCTTGTATACACTGGAATTTAGAAGGATGAGAGGAGATCTTATCGAAACGTATAAGATTATTAAGGGGTTGGACACGTTAGAGGCAGGAAACATGTTCCCAATGTTGGGGGAGTCCAGAACAAGGGGCCACAGTTTAAGAATAAGGGATAGGCCATTTAGAACTGAGATGAGGAAAAACTTTTTCAGTCAGAGAGTTGTGAATCTGTGGAATTCTCTGCCTCAGAAGGCAGTGGAGGCCAATTCTCTGAATGCATTCAAGAGAGAGCTAGATAGAGCTCTTAAGGGTAGCGGAGTCAGGGGGTATGGGGAGAAGGCAGGAACGGGGTACTGATTGTGAATGATCAGCCATGATCACATTGAATGGTGGTGCTGGCTTGAAGGGCCGAATGGCCTCCTCCTGCACCTATTGTCTATTGTCTATTGTATTTGAAACAAGATGCTGCAAATAGGGAGATGAATGACAAGCCAGATTGTATGTCGACAAGCAAGTCAGCACATTGGTAAAACATGATTGAAAAATTTACCATCTATCAGGAATTAGTGTCAAATTAACTGAACTGCAGTGCTGATAGGAGTATAACTGAAATTCCAAAAACTGGCAGCCCAACAGGCTTACTCAGTGAAAATGGATCATTCACTGTTTGGCAGACACAAAATGCTGGAGTAACTCAATGGGACATGCAGCATCTCGGGACAGAAGGAATGGGTGACGTTTCAGGTCGAGACCCTTCTTCAGACTGATGTCAGGGGTGGGGGCGGGACAAAGATAGGATGTAGTCGGAGACAGGAAGACCAGTGGGAGAACTGGGAAGGGGGAGGGGATGGAGAGGGAAAGCAGGGGTGTAAACTACCCAAGCGAAATATGAGGTGCTGTTCCTCCAATTTGCGCTGGGCCTCACTCTGACAATGGAGGAGGCCCAGGACAGAAAGGTCAGACTGGGAGTGGGAGGGGGAATTGAAGTGCTCAGTCACTGGGAGATCAGGTAGGTTAAGACTGACAGAGTGGAGGTGTTGAGCGAAACGATCGCCGAGCCAGCGCTTGGTCTCGCCGATGTAGAGAAGTTGACATCTAGAGCAGCGGATACAGTAGATGAGGTTGGAGGAGGTGCAGGTGAACCTCTGCCTCACCTGGAAAGACTGTTTGGGTCCTTGGAGGGGGGAGGTAAAGGGACAGGTGTTGCATCTCGTGCGGTTGCAGGGGAAAGTGCCTGGGGATGGGGGTGGTTTGGGTGGGAAGAGACGAGTGGACCAGGGAGTTACGGAGGGAACGGTCTCTGCGGAATGCAGAAAGGGGTGGAGATGGGAAGATGTGGCCAGTAGTGGGGTACCGGTGGGATGAACATTAACTTCTCTAGCTTCAGATAGTCCCTGCTTTCCCTCTCTATCCCCTCCCCCTTGCTAATGATAAGGGCGCTGACCGATGGACAGGGAGGGACCATGAGGGAGTGAGGCTGCCTCGGCCAGGGGGAGAAACAATGGAGGACCCCGCGTGAGGGACCTGCCTTGAGGGAGGGGGAGAACAAAGAGGGGGGGGGAACCTCATTGGAACTTACAGAATAATGAAAGGCATAGATAGAATGGATGTGGAGAGGATGTTTCCCACTGATGGGAGAGTCTAGCACAAGAGAGCATAGTCTCAGAATTAAAGGGCGCTCTTTTAGAAAGGAAATGTGGAGGAACTTCTTTCGTCAGAGGGTAATTAATCTGTGGAACTCGTTGCCACAGAGGGCTGTGGAGACCAAGTCAGTGGATATTTTAAAGGCAGAGATAAACAAATTATTGATTAAAACGGGTGTCGGGGTAGACACAAAGTGCTGGAGTAACTCAGCGGGACAGGCAGCAACTCTGGAGAGAAGGAATGGGTGACGTTTCGGGTCGAGACCCTTCTTCAGTCAAGGGTTATGGGGAGAAGCCAGGAAAATGGGATTAGGAGGCAGAGATCAGCCATGATTGAATGACAGAGTAGAATCAATGGGCCGAATGGCCTAATTCTACTCCAATAACTTGTGAGCTTGTGAGCAGAGGGTACCGTGTCTACTTTGTAACTTTGTCAGCAGCCTTTACGTGGCGGCTATCTGCATACCTTGGGTAATCAAGCAGAGAATTTCACTGAGACTTGTCACATGTGACAATAAAGGTTCGATCCTGACTACGGGCGCCATCTGTACGGAGTTTGTACGTTCTCCCCGTGACCTGCGTGGGTTTTCTCCGAGATCTTCGGTTTCCTCCCACACTCCAAAGACGTACAGGTATGTAGGTTAATTGACTGGGTAAATATAAAAATTGTCCCTAGTGGGTGTAGGATAGTGTTAATGTGCGAGGATCGCTGGGCGGCGCGGACCCGGTGGGCCGAAGGGCCTGATTCTAAATCTAAAGTATTCATTCATTCATTTATTCATTCATTCATTCAAGGTTTCAAGGTCAGTTTATTGTCACATGCACCAATTAAGATACAGTGAAATTAGAATTACCACACAGCCAAACTAAGCATAAAGCAACAAGACACACAACTACATAAAAGTTAACATAAACATCCACAACAGCGGATTCCCCACATTCCTCACTGTGATGGAAGGCAATACAGTCCAAACTTCTTCCTCTTGTTCTCCCGCAGTCGGGGCAGTCGAACCGTCGGGGTGATCAAAGCTCCCGCTGCCGACGAGCGAAGCCCGCGTCGGAGCGAGCGATCGAAGCTCTTGTGTCGGGGCAGTTGAAGCTCCTGCGGTTTGCAGTTCCCTGAAGTCGGTGTCGAACCAGAGACTGCCAGCTCCGCGATGTTAAAGTCTGCAGGCTCCCGCTGTTGGAGGCTTAAAGTCGATCCCTGACAGGGACCGCTAGCTCCGCGGTGGTAAGTCTGCGGCTTCCTCTGTGGAGTTCTCCAGTGAAGCCTGCCAAAGGGCAGCACGGTGGCGAAGCGGTAGAGTTGCTGCCTTACAGCGAATGCAGCGCCAGAGACCCGGGTTCCATCCCGACTACGGAAGCCGTCTATACGGAGTTTTTTACGTTCTCCCCGTGACCTGCGTGGGTTTTCTCCGAGATCTTCGGTTTCCTCCCACACTCCAAAGACGTACAGGTATGTAGGTTAATTGGCTTGGTAAATGTAAAAATTGTCCCTAGTGGGTGTAGGATAGTGTTAATGTGCAGGGATCACTGGTCGGCGCGGACCCGGTGGGCCGAATGGTCCTGTTTCCACGCTGTATCTCTAAACTAAACTCCTTGATGTTAGGCCGCAGTGCGGATGGAGATACGATATGGAAAAAAATGGCATCTCTGTCGAGGTAAAAGATTAGAAAAGGTGTACCCCAACCCCCCCACCCCCACATAAAACAAGCTAAAGAACATTAAAAATATAAATTCAACACATACAAACAAACAACAAAGATGGAAGGGACTGATGGGTTCCTTTAATACATCATTCATTCATACCGACCGAAAGAATATTTTAAGAATTCAGTCACTGGTGTAGCTTAAACAAAACAATTTACTTAGATACTACAAATGGGCAGATGGGTAACGAAGGCAGACTGCTTGTTCATGAGCAAAGGATGGTTCCTCTCTCACCTTCAGCCGTGTGACATCCCAGTTTGGTACTTGGCCAAACTTGATCCTGTGGCTTCCTCACGCCTAATCTATGGTTCAAAGTTGCAAGTCAGAATCTTCCTTGCGCGCATGTTTCATGGAGGTTGCAGTAACTTCAAATCCACAGAAAATGTGTGTTGGCCTGCAGGAACCTTCTTGCTAAAGTTAACGCATTCAGCTCCTGAACACCTGGTTTCCAAGATCCAGGAATTTAGAGTGGATATGAATGTTCCACACAGACTTATTGAATGCTTAGGACAGTAAGGCGATTGAGTATTGGAGGAAGAGTGAGGCTAAACGTAAATTGGAGGAACAGCATCTCTTATTTCACTTGGGTAGCTTACGGCCCAGTGGTATGAATATTGATTTCTCTAACTTCAGGTAGCCCCGGCATTCCCCCTCTCTCTCTATCCCTCCCCCACCCAAGTCACACCAGCTTCTCGTTTTCACCCTACAAACAGCTAACAATGGCCTGTTTCCTTTATCATTGTTCCTTTTTTGCATACCTTTCATTCATTGTTCTTTATCTCTCCACATCACCGTCTATATCTCTCCTTTCTCTTACCCCGAACCAGTCTGAAGAAGGGTCTCGACCCGAAATGTCACCCATCCCTTCTCTCCAGAGATGCTGCCTGTCCCGCTGAGTTACTCCAAGTGTGCCTACCTTGAGTATTTTTAAGATGGACGTGGCAAAACAATCAATTTAGAATCATCAACAGTGAACTGTGCATTTCTCTTGCGAGGTTTGGAGATGTCTAGAAGGATTAAAGTGGGTTTTATTTCCAATCCTGAATTCACTTGTTTTAAAAATGCTTGTCGTGTAACTAGGTGCAAGTAGCAGCACTTCACATGTAGAAAAATGTCCCTTTTCTCAGATGTCAAGCCGAGTTCTAAGCAAAGAAATGTTTAGCATTTCATTCCAGTTACGAGTGAACACTAATCATCCGATTTGGAGTTTCTTCTTAATTCAGTAACGCTTAATGCAAAGCATCTGTTAATTCAGATTTTTTTACCTCCCCAAATGAAACAAAAAAGAACCAATTAAAAAAGATAGATAGGTATTGGAATATCTCTTTGAGGATGTTTCTTACATGGTGGCGCAGCGGTAGAGTTGCTGCCTTACAGCGCCGGAGACCCGGGTTCCATCCCGACTACGGATTGACATGTCCATCAACAGATGCAAGAGCTTTTAAAATTAGATTAAATTAATTTCCAGCTATTTTATCAGTTTCTTGTTTTACTTTTCAAAAATAGATGGAAAATCATAGTAATTAATTAGATTCAAGATTCAAGATTCAAGATTCAAGATTCAAGATTCAAGATTCAAGATTCAAGATTCAAGATTCAAGATTCAAGATTCAAGGTTTAAGATTGAATATTAATGATTCAAAATTTCAAGATTGAATATTCAGATTCAAGATTCAAGATTCAAGATTCAATAGTCAATAGTCAATAGTCAATAGTCGTTTATTTGTTACATACACATAAATGTGTAGTGAAATGAAACATTACCCGCAGTTAAACAATAAGACCAATAAGAATAATCAATAAAAATGCAATAACACATACAATCACAACTAACACCAAACAAAAAGAAACATCCATCACAGTGAGTCTCCTCCAGTCCCTCCTCACTGTGAAAGATTCAAGATTCAAGATTCAAGATTCAAGATTCAAGATTCAAGATTCAAGATTCAAGATTCAAGATTCAAGATTCAAGATTCAAGATTCAAGATTCAAGATTCAAGATTCAAGATTCAAGATTCAATTTATTGTCACATGTACCAATTAATGTACAGTGAAATTCGAGTTATCGTACAGCCATACTAAGTGAAAAGCAACAAGACACACAGCCACATAAAGTAATATTTAACATAAACATCCACCACAGCGGATTCCACATTCCTCACTGTGATGGAAGGTAATAAAGTTCAACCACCTTCCTCTTTGTTCACCCGCGGTCGGGGCTGTTGAACCATCCACAGTCGTCGCTGCCGACTGTCCGATGTCCGAGGCCCTCGCGTCGGGATGATCGAAACTCTCTCCGTGGCATGGAGCTCCCGAGTCGGCCTCTTCTTACCAGAGACCGTGGGCTTCACGGTGTTAAAGTCCACAGGCCCCGCGGTTGGAGCTCTCCACAGTCGATCCCCAGCAAAGGATCGCAGCTCCGCGATGTTAAAGTCCGCGCCACGCCCGCGGCATGAAGCACCGGGCCGGTCTTCAGGAAAGGCCGCCAACTCCTCGATGTTAGGCCACAGTGGGGACGGAGATACGACACGGAGACAAATCACATCTCCGTCGAGGTAAGAGATTGAAAGAAAGTTTCCCTGAACCTCTCCCCCCCCACATAAAACAAACCAAGAAACATTAAAACATACTTTATCCCAAACAAAAATAACAAAAACAGTAGAAAGGACAGACAGCCTGTTGGCGAGGCAGTCAGTGTGGTGGCGCCACCCGGTGGTTAGCTCAGTGATACATGGTGATGAGAGTAGTAAAATATCGTAATAAAATTGGCTACTTAACCTCTCCCAGCAGTGTAGGCCTCATTTTTCCAACTCTACCCTCCTATCACTTTCCTTCTCCTCCATTTACGTGATTGCCACAGCCTACCATCCGTCTCTCATCGTGTCCCACCTGCCTTTTGTTTTGTTCTACTCATCGCACTATTTTCTTATCTAATTCCATCACGTGCAGAATTTTGTGGTTTCCACTTGTCACCCGCCAGCCTCCGTTTCTATTTCCACCCTCTTCCTCTCCACCCACCTCTACCTGGTACCACCTGCCCATCAATCCCTCCGCACCTAGAATCCAGAAGTCGGAGGTGCAAAGGGACTTAGGAGTGCTGGTGCAGGATTCCCAAAACGTTAATCTGCAAGTCGAATCGGTAGCAAGGAAGGCAAATTCAATGCGAGCATTTATAATGTCAAGAGGACTGGAATAAGGCGCTGGTCAGGCCACATTTGGAGTGCTATGAGCAAATGTTCACGTTCACGGTATAGGAGTAGAATTAGGCCATTCGGCCCATCAAGTCGACTCTGCCATTCAATCATAGCTGATCTCTATCTCCTAATCCCATTTTCCTGCCTTCTCCCCATAAGCCTTGACAATCGTTCTAATCAAGAATTTGTCTATCTCTGCCTTAAAAATATCCACTGACTTGGCCTCCACAGCCCTCTGTGGCAAATGTGGGCCCCGTATCTGAGGAAGGATGTGCTGGCTCTGGAGAGGGTCCAGAGGAGGTTTACAAGAACGATCCCAGGAATGAGTGGGTTAACATATGATGAGCGTTTGACAGCACTGGGCCTGTACTCGCTGGAGTTTAGAAGGATGATGGGGGACCTCATTAAAACTTACAGAATAGAGAAAGGCCTGGATAGAGTGGATGTGGAGAGGATGTTTCCACTGGTGGGAGAGTCCAGGACCAGAGGTCACAGCCTCAGAATTAAAGGACCCTCCTTTAAAAAGGTGAGGAGGAATATCTTTACTCCAAGGGTTCCCGACCTGGGGTAAATTTACCCCCTGGGGAGTAAATTCCGCCTACCCAGGGGGTAAATTGTGTAGGAAAATAACTGCAGATGCTGGTACAAATCGAAGGTATCACATAATGCCGGAGTAACTCAGCAGGTCAGGCAGCATCTTGGAGAAAAGGAATGGGTGACATTTCGGGTCGAGACCCTTCTTCAGACTGAAGACTGGGGTAAATTTGTTGATTCTGGATTCAATTATAATTCAAAATTATAATTCAAAAGGGCGGCACGGTAGCGCAGCGGTAGAGTTGCTGCTTTACAGCGAATGCAGCGCCGGAAACTCAGGATCGATCCTGACTACGGGTGCTGCACTGTAAGGAGTTTGTACGTTCTCCCCGTGACCTGCGTGGGTTTTCTCCGAGATCTTCGGTTTCCTCCCACACTCCAAAGACGTACAGGTATGTAGGTTAATTGGCTGGGTAAATGTAAAAATTGTCCCTAGTGGGTGTAGGATAGTGTTAATGTACGGGGATCGCTGGGCGGCACGGACTTGGTGGGCCGAAAAGGCCTGTTTCCGGCTGTATATATATGATATGATATGATATGATAAAATAAAATATTCGTTTAGTTTAGAGGTAGAAATGCTGTTTCCACATCGAGCCAACCTGCATTGTTACATTTCTCCCTGCCAATGTATTTCACCTCCGTGCCCAGCTGCTGAGCAGTCACCATTGTTACAGCATCTTTTGATTTATCTTTTGATTTATTTTTAACTCTGTATATGTGGGGGGTGGTGGGGGGGTGGGGGAAACCTTTATTTCTAATCTCCTCCTCAATGGAGATGTGACCTTTACCGTGTTGTGTCTGCGTTCGTGCTACGGCCTAACACCGTGGAGCCAGCGACCTCCAGCTGGGATCGACCTTGAAGACTCCGGTCGCAGGGCCTGGACTTACCATCTCAGAGGCTTCGGCCGTGGGCCCTGCAGACCGCAACATCGGGAGTTCGCAGGTCCCTGGCTGGCGACCGGCTTTCGGGAGCTCCAGCCGCAGCAGCTTCGACCGCCCCGAAGCGCGAGGTTTGATTGACCCGCTCGCAGGCCCCTCATCGCCCTGCGTGGCTCGGCCGCGGCACTTTCCATCGCCCGGTGGGTGCTCAGGACCTTCATCGGCCTGCTCGGCTCGGCTCGGCCCTGGGACTTTCCATCGCCCGGTGGGGGCTTCAAAAGTCGGGAGCCTCGATCACCTCGTGGCACCACGGGAGAAGAATGAGGAGGAGATAAGACTTTTCTTTGCCTTCCATCACAGTGAGGGTGTGCCTGGAGCAATCACTGTGATGGCTGTTTGTGTTAAAATTGTAATTGTGTGTCTTGTGTTCTTTATTGTCTACTGCCGGACCCTGACGTGAGAGGACGCTGGCGCTATTTGTTCACCGCTTCTCCGTCAGGACAGTTCGTCTGTTTGTTTTTATGTCTTGACTGTTTTTGTAAAGCGTCTTTGAGCATTTGCAAAAGCGCTATAAAAAATAAATGTTTATTATTATTATTATTATCTCTGCGATTGCATTTCACTCCTTTTCTCCTGTCTGACCCTCGAAAGTTGAATATTGTCGTTCTTGTGAAAAACGTTGTAACTCACATTCCGTTTTTTCTGCCAGATTATCGTGCAATCCATCATCTCGAACAAGAAGGGAACTTATCTTGAGTCAGACGTCGACTTTGGCTTTGGTTTCATCAATGCAGATGGTATTCAGAAACCATAATGTATTTTATGTTCCAAAGTGCTGGGTAATGGGTCTCTGAAGCCTTCTATTGTGAAAGCTCACCTTATTTCAAGCCATCCTACACACGCAGATGATGACCGGAAATCTTTGTCAGCCAAACGTGCTCGATTTCGTGCAGCTGAAACATTGCCCAGTGTAGGATTCGCGCCCGAAAACAAACCTGTTTTGGAAGCATCTTATCGTGTCATTCTGAGGATAACGAAAGAAAAGAAACCTCGTACAAGAACTTGTGAAACCGTGTGCCATGGATATGGTTGAACTTGTTTGTGGAGTTCTCTGCCTCAGAAGGCAGTGGAGGCCAATCCTCTGGATGCTTTCAAGAGAGAGCTAGATAGAGCTCTTAAGGATAGCGGAGTCAGGGGGTATGGGGAGAAGGCAGGAACGGGGTACTGATTGAGAATGATCAGCCATGATCACATTGAATGGCGGTGCTGGCTCGAAGGGCCGAATGGCCTCCTCCTGCACCTATTGTCTATTGTCTATCAATGTGATCGGCTTTCAACTTATTTTTGTAGTCCATCAAGCCACTGACTTACATTAAATGTTTACACGGACTACGCCATCAGGAAGATGTTCTGGACTCCCCCAACATTGGGAACATGTTTCCTGCCTCTACCTTGTCCAACCCCTTAATAATCTTATACGTTTCGATAAGATCCCCTCTCATCCTTCTAAATTCCAGTGTATACAAGCCTAGTCGCTCCAGTCTTTCAACCTATGACAGTCCCGCCATTCCGGGAATTAACCTAGTAAACCTACGCTGCACGCCCTCAATAGCAAGAATATCCTTCCTCAAATTTGGAGACCATGGCTTTTGGTAAAGCATTTGATAAAGTCCCCCATGGTGGGCTGATCCAGAAGATTATGATTTACAGAACTAACAGTGACTGTTGTATGGATTCATAACTGGCTCACTGATAGACAATAGACAATAGACAATAGACAATAGGTGCAGGAGGAGGCCATTCGGCCATTCGAGCCAGCACCACCATTCAATGTGATCATGGCTGATCATTCTCAATCAGTACCCCGTACCTGCCTTCTCCCCATACCCCCTGACTCCGCTATCCTTAAGAGCTCTATCTAGTTCTCTCTTGGATGCATTCAGAGAATTGGTGTCCACTGCCTTCTGAGGCAGAGAATTCCACAGATTCACAACTCTCTGACTGAAAAAGTTTTTCCTCATCTCCGTTCTAAATGGCCTACCCCTTATTCTTAAACTGTGGCCCCTTGTTCTGGACTCCCCCAACATTGGGAACATGTTTCCTGCCTCTAACGTGTCCAACCCCTTAATAATCTTATACGTTTCGATAAGATCTCCTCTCATCCTTCTAAATTCCAGTGTATACAAGCCTATTCGCTCCAGTCTTTCAACCTATGACAGTCCCGCCATTCCGGGAATTAACCTAGTAAACCTACGCTGCACGCCCTCAATAGCAAGAATATCCTTCCTCAAATTTGGAGACCAAACCTGCACACAGTACTCCAGGTGCGGTCTCACTAGGGCCCTGTACAACTGCAGAAGGACCTCTTTGCTCCTATACTCAACTCCTCTTGTTATGAAGATGCTACCTGACCAGTTGAGTTTCTCCTGCAACTTGTGTTTTGCCCAAACTGCCAAATGCAGTCTCATGTGCCTCCAGGAATCATCATCATCATCATAATCTTAATCATCATAATCATAATCATACTTTATTAGCCAAGTATGTTTTGCAACATACGAAGAATTTCATTTGCCGTAGTCACACCAATAAAAAGCAACAGGACACACAAAATACATTTTAACATGAACATCCCCCACAGTGACTCCTCCACATTCCTTACTGTGATGGAAGGCGAAAAAAAGTTCAATCTCTCCCTTCTTTGTCCTCCAGCGGTCGGGGGCTCGAACCTTCCATTGACGGGATGATCTTGACTCCCGTAGCTGGCGATGGACCTTCCTCGTCGGGGCGATCAAGCTCCTGCATCGGGGGGGGGGGGAATCTCACCTTCCCCACGCCGGACGATCTACCCCGGGTTGAATGACAATAAGATCTGAAGAAGGGTCTCGACCCGAAACGTCGCCCGTTCCTTCTCTCCAGAGATGCTGCCTGTCCCGCTGAGTTACTCCAGCATTTTGTGCCTATCTTCGGTTTGAACCAGCATCTGCAGTTCCTTCCTACACAATAAGTAAGATTTGATTTGTGTCGTACATCATCTCTCTTTATCCAGCCGTGCAAGGCCAGTGTGGTGTGGGATGATTTCACCAGCTCACTGCATTGGAGAGGGAGCACGGTGAAGGGATGGAGTCAGAAGATTAGCAGGGGAGATGCAGATTTATTGTAGATGGCCAAGAGTCTCACTTTTCCACTATATTAACGCCTGCATTGGTGCTACCACTTGCACCCATGCAGAATTCACCAACTTCACTAACTTCACCACTAATCTCCATCCTGCACTAAAAATCCACTTGCACCATCTCCGACATCTCCCTACCATTTCTTGATCTCACCGTCTCCATTTGCATCTATCTTCGGTGTGAACCAGCTTCTGTACACTCTTGCAGGTTCGATGGGCCGAAAGGCCTGTTTCAGCGCTGTATCTCTAAACTGAATAAAAATGGACTGACATCTATTATATTTTTTTTCCGGTTGCTAAACACTTTAATTCGCCCTCCCATTCCCACACTGACCTTTCTGTCCTGGGCTTCCTCCACTGTCAGAGTGAGGCCCAGTGCAAATTGGAGGAACAGCACCTCATATTTCACTTGGGCAGCTTACACCCCAGCGGTATGAACATTGTCTTCCCTAACTTCAAGTAACCCTTGCTTTCCCTCTCTCTCCATCCCTCCCCCATCCTAGTTCTCCGACCAGTCTGACTGTCCTCCTGATTACATTTAATCTCTGTTTGCGTTGTTGTCACCTTCCCCTAGCTAACAATGATCTATTCGACATTTTCCTTGACAATCATCCACTTTGATGTCTCGGTTTCACACCTTACCCTTCCATATCTCTGTGTCTCCCTCTCCCCTGACTCTCAGCCCGAAGAATGGTCTTGACCCAAAAAGTCACCCATTCCTTCTGTCCAGAGATGCTATGGTGGCGCAGCGGTAGAGTTGCTGCCTTACAGCGAATGCAGCGCCGGAGACTCAGGTTCCATCCTGACTACGGGCGCCGTTTGTACGGAGTTTGTACGTTCTCCCCGTGACCTGCGTGGGTTTTCTCCGAGATCTTCGGTTTCCTCCCACACTCCAAAGACGTACAGGTATGTAGGTTAATTGGCTAGGCAAATGCAAAAAACAAATGGTCCCTAGTGGGTGTTAGTGTGCGGGGATCGCTGGGCGCCGCGGACCCGGTGGGCCGAAGGGCCTGTTTCTGCGCTGTATCTCTAAATCTAAAAATCTAAATCTGTCCAGCTGAGTTACTTCAGCATTTTGCGTCTATCTTCGGTGTGAACTAGCTTCTGCACACTCTTGCGGATTCGATGGGCCGAAGGGCCTGTTTCCGTGCTGTATCTCTAAACTAATAAAAAGTGCAGTGTATATATTCAGTGTATGGGAATCTTGCCCTGTGTATATATTCAGTGTATGGGAATCTTGCATTCTCTCAAAGCTGTCAACATTACAGTCCCCTAATTAATATCTCTGATAAATCACCTGCCTGGGGCCACATACTGATGTTTTTGAATAATGCATGTTCATTGCAAAGAAAAAAACACATTTTTGGTGGTCTCCAATGTTTAAATTTATTTAAGAACTTCAGTGCTAATGTCAGTTTATTTTAGTTAGCATTTGTGGAAAGCTAATCTATCTGTTAAACAGCCTTGAAACATAAATCCTCTTCTGAACTCAGAACAAATCTTGAGATTTAGAGGTCTCCTACTAAAAACAAAAACTTGCAGGTTTGAGAGTGAGGAATATAAGGTGAAGCACATTCATCATGGAAAGATCAGACAAAAGGTCCCCATTATTTATTTTAAGCTTCTACCTTTCAGAAGGACACTGTATTTATACTTCTACTGAACTTTGCCTATTTGACATTGTTTACATGAGAAGTTCCCACCCAGGCAATGCAGATGTCCGGTTTTAGAATTTTCCACTTCATTTTTCTTTTGTAAAAGACCTTGGTGAAAAGTAATTGATTGTGGGAATCAGTCCAATGACAGGTAATCTGCTCGGGCAAAACTTTACACAGGTTCACTCTGAACATAGGTTCAAGGTGAAGGGGAAACGATTTAATAGGAATCTGAGGGGTAACATTTTCACACAGAGGGTGGTGAGTGTATGGAACGAGCTGCCAGAGGAGGTAGTTGAGGCTGGGACTATCCCAACATTTAAGAAACAGTTAGACAGGTACATGGATGGGACAGGTTTGGAGGGATATGGACCAAATGCGGGCAAGTGGGACTAGTGTAGCTGGGACTTGTTGGCCGGTGTGGGCAAGTTGGGCTGAAGGGCTGTTTCCACACTGTATCACTCTATGACTACGTCTCTATGACTCTAGTTGCTTAAAAATCTTTGAGCTGTATTTATTGGGCCTCTATATATTTGAAGGCTGTACATTTTGACAGATTTGTCAGCAGGCAAAGGGGGTTTGTGGGGGAAATAATTAAAGGGACTGAATTCTTCCGCAGTATTTTTCCTGCATTCTATTCAATTCAACTGTGTGTGGGTTTGACAGTTTAGCAAGGTCAAAGGAAAATTAAATTCATTGTCAAGAATCGACTGTTTGGTGATGTCTTCACTAATTGTCCTGATTAGGTGATGCTTGTGTTGAAACGTTTAAGAAATCACTTCAGGGAGATTCTAAGTGTCAACAGTTTCTGAATTGGCCTGTGTGATGACAGCAGGTTTACTTTTAAGAAGGAGTTCAACGAAACAGTTACATATTTTGCAATAACCCAATTCTCATTCATTTATACTGACATCAATATGAAATTATATTGATTTATTGTATCTATTTTATTATTAATCAAAAATATTTATTCACATATTAAAATAATATATACAGTACAATAAAACCAAAACAGAACCCACCACCATAATACAAGATAAACAATAAACTATTATACAACTATCTTACACTCCTTGTCAAGGATGCATTATACTGATTTGGGCCATTGTTTTTGTCTTTTTGCACTATTATTGTTTTTTGTTTTATATGTATATGTGTGTGTGTGTACGTGGGTGTGTGTATGTGTGTGTATATGTATATACACACACACATACACCCACACACACACACACACACACACACACACACACACACACACACACACACACACACACACACACACACACACACACACACACACACACACACACACACACACACACACACACACACACACACACACACACTGCTTTATATACATATAAACCGGTTACACACCGAAGATAGACACAAAATGCTGGAGCAACTCAGCGGGACAGGCAGCATCTCTGGAGAGAAGGAATGGGTGACGTTTCAGGGCAGAGTCCCTTCTTCAGACTCAACCTAGATTAAAATAGTAAGGGGATGAATTTCAAATGAATGTGTCAAGTTTTCAAATTGTAAAGTCTTTCCACAATGGTTAAATGGACATACTGTAACATTGACAGATTTACTTTTAAGAAGGGGTTCAATTAAACAATGAAATATTTTGCAATAACCCAATTCACATTCATTTATACTGAAGGTATTTATTGACAAAATGCTGGTCGTAAAACTCAGCAAGTCAGGCAGCATCTCAGGATAGAAGGAATGGGCGTCGTTTCAGGTGGAGACCCTTCTTCAGACCGACATCTTATTTATACTGACATCTATATGACATTATACTGACTTGGGGCATTGGTTTAGGAAAAAAAAACTGCAGATGCTGGTTTAAATCGAAGGTAGACATAAAATGCTGGAGTAACTCAGCGGGTCATGCAGCATCTTGGGAGAGAAGGAATGGGTGACGTTTCAGGTCAACACATCAAATGTAATGGGAAGATACGATTTTTTGTACGATTATTGTTTGTTTATTTTTATATGTATGTCTGTATGTATGTGTGTGTGTATATGTATGTATATATGTATCTATACCTTTTAAACCTATGGCCCCAGAGTCACCCAGTTATTTGATTCCACTCTTAGAACAGATTTCTGTTTAATAGGAGAATCGGACACGTTTTAAAAGACAACAGAATATTGAATTCTGTGTATTCCATGTATCGATTTGCCAGATGAAAGTTCTGAGAATGTGTAGTTTGACCTGCACTTTGATCTCCAAATCTATGCTTCAGTAAAGAACTCTGCATCCGGAGTGAGGATTTCCAATCTAATTGTTCCATATTTCTCACCCATGTTTCCTTGATGGGCTTTCACTTCAAGTGTCTATTTCCTCTGTGTGTTGTATGCTAATTTCTAGGGAAATTAAATCTCAGTTTTTAATGAACAAGAGCCGACTGCATCACAATTAGCCTGCTAATGAAGTTGCAGGGAATGAAGAGCTTTACAAAACCTCAATTAGTCAAAGTATAATTTTGTTGAAGACTTATTAATTGCAGATAAAAAAATATACAAGCACTCCCTCAGCTTTTACTGAAAGAGGAATTTCAACCTCTCTGGTGCCTACAACCAAGACAGTTGGTAAATTAACCAAATTATGAGCTTTGGCATCTTTGGGGATGGGGAATGTAGAAATGATAGCAGGTTAGCTTGCGGACAGGGTAAGATGGGCAATTGACTCACAACTGCTATGCACTGACACACTGGCCAACCTGAGGAGCACCTTCAGCAACAGACTGGTCCCACCAAGATGCAGCACAGAACGAACGCCACAGGGGATCCTTCTTCCCTGTGGCTGTCAAACTGTACAACTCCTCCCCCTTCTGTCCTGGGGTAGACTGACTCCCCTCCCCCCTTCCCCAAACTTTGCACATCGCCAATCCTTTCCACTCGTCACTTTAACTTCACCCAGAGAATTTGTGGAATTCTCTGCCACAGAGGGCAGTGGAGGGCAAATCACTGGATGAATTTAAGAGAGAGTTAGATAGAGCTCAGCAGACTAGCGGAATCAAGGGATAAGGGGAGAAGGCAGGCACGGATTATTGATTGTGGATGATCAGCCATGATCACAATGAATGGCGGTGCTGGCTCGAAGGGCCGAATGGCCTCCTCCTGCACCTATTTTCTATGTTTCTATATTTCTATGTTACTCCAGCACTTTGTGCCTATCTGTGGTATAAACCAGGTAGTGTAAGAAAATAACTGCAGATGCTGGTACAAATCGAAGGTATTTATTCACAAAATGCTGGAGTAACTCAGCAGGTCAGGCAGCATCTCAGGAGAGAAGGAATGGGTGATGTTTCGGGACGAGACCCTTCTTCAGACTGAAGAAGGGTCTCGACCCGAAACGTCACCCATTCCTTCTGTCATGAGATGCTGCCTGGCCTACTGAGTTACTCCAGCATTTTGTGAATAACTACCTTGTGGTATAAACCAGCATGTGCAAGGCTTTATTTCTTTCTGAGCAAAGCCTTGCTCAGTATGGTGGTAGAGGCAAAAGACTAAAACAGAAAGATCGTAGAATGTTACAAAAAAAAGTAGAACAGTACATAATTGCCAATAACTATAAAGACCCGAACTTTCCAATAATAAGCTAACAAAGCAAACAGCAATTTAGATGTAGTTTAGTCAAATCTAATGCAAAACATGCGTGTACTTAATTAAATGTTTGATACTCTTGGAATGTGTGCTACATTATAAAACCTACATTAAATTAATGTATAAATATAATAATGTGTCACTTTAGTGATAGAATTCAATGGCAGGATTTAACAATGCATTTACAAAACTGAATGTTTAAATATTTTCAAATCACTCGCAGTGTGAAAACAGCATCAGTAGCAAAACAATTTTATCAATAGTATGACACATTGGTCGAGCAGATTTACTGTTACATTTCCATAATGTAATTTTTATCTGTGCTAGTCCCTAATGACTTTAATAAAAAGTCCCTGTTTTGCTTTCCTAACAACATTTGTTTAAAGCAAAGTTGAGTTGAGTATGGGATCAAAGAGGTCCTTCTGCAGTTGTACAGGGCCCTAGTGAGACCACACCTGGAGTACTGTGTGCAGTTTTGGTCTCCAAATTTGAGGAAGGATATTCTTGCTATTGAGGGCATGCAGCGTAGGTTTACTATGTTAATTCCCGAAATGGCGGGACTGTCATATGTTGAAAGACTGGAGCGGCTAGAATTTTTTTTTCTTAAATTTTGTTTCTTAAATTTTGGGATAGTCAAAATTGGGATAGTCCCAGGCTCAACTACCTCCTCTGGCAGCTTGTTCCATACACCCACCACCTTTTGTGTGAAAAGGGTACACCTCAGATTCCTATTAAATCTTTTCCCCTTAAACCTATGTCCTCTGGTCCTCGATTCATTTATTCTGTGCATCTACCCGATCTATGACTTTATACACCTCTATAAGATCACCCCTCACCTTCCTGCACTACAAGGAATAGAGTCCCAGCCTACTCTACCCCTCCCTAAAGCCCATCTGTAAATCTTCTCTGTACCCTTTCTCGTTTGGCAACATCTGTCCTATAACATAGTGCCCAGATCTGAACACGATGCTCTAAATGTGGAGATACATTGCAGAAACAGGCCCTTCGGCCCAACAAGTCTGCACCGACCAGCGATCCCCGCACATTAACACTATCCTACACACACTAGGGACAATTTTACACATACACCAAGCCAATTAACTTACAAACCTGTACGTCTTTGGACAGTGGGAGGAAAGCGAAGATCTCGGAGAAAACCCTCGCAGGTCACGGGGAGAACGTACAAACTCCATACAGACAGCACCCGTAGTCGGGATGGAACCTGGGTCTCCGGCGCTGCATTCGCTGTAAGGCAGCAACTCTTCCGCTGCGCCAACTCTGTGCCAAGATTCAACACTCTAACAAGCAACTCTAAGTGGGAGTGGATCAGGCTGAATGCTCTGCTTCTGCTGGAGGTGAAGGGTTTATGTACGGTGATAACCAGTGACAGGTCAAACTGCGGTCATCTGGATTCTGGGCCTGCTGTTATCTTACCTCAAAAGGTGCCATCCCGACAGGCTTGCAGTAACGTATCTCTCACACAATTTCTTCCATAGTAATTCCCATATTGAACATGAGATGAGGAAAGGACAAGATAAAAGAGCATACACACAGCTATGAATATTTAAGGAAGGACGTCCTTGCTATTGAGGCAGTGCAGCGTAGGTTCATGAGGTTAATCCCCGGGATGGCGGGACTGTCATATGAGGAAAGATTGGAAAGACTGGGCTTGTATTCACTGGAATTTAGAAGGATGAGAGGGGATCTTATAGAGACGTATAAAAGTATAGAAGGACTGGACAAGCTAGATGCAGGAAAAATGTTCCCAATGTTGGGGGAGTCCAGAACCAGGGGCCACAGTCAAAGAATAAAGGGGAGGCCATTTAAAACTGAGGTGAGAAAAAACTTTTTCACCCGGAGAGTTGTGAATTTGTGGAATTCTCTGCCACAGAGGGCAGTGGAGGCCAATTCCCTGGATGAACTTAAAAGAGAGTTAGATAGAGCTCTAGGGGTTAGTGGAATCAAGGGATATGAGGAGAAGGCAGGCACGGGTTACTGATTGTGGATGATCATGCACCTACTTTCTATGTTTCTATGTGTCAGGGGTTACGGGGAGAAGGCAGGAGAATGGGGTTAGGAGGGAGAGATAGATCAGACATGATTGAATGGTGGAGTAGACTTGATGGGCCGAATGGCCAAATTCCACTCCTATCACTTATGATCTTATGACCTAAAGCCAGAGTGTATGTTCTCTGTGATCCCGTCCTTCTGTTTCACCAAGCTCGTGACACCTGCTGTTTCACCTTTCACATAAACTGTTGAAAGCTCGTGCTCTTGCCACCCATGCTGGATCTTGTTTCAAAGCTATTCTTATCACTCAGCCACACTCACAAACAGGTGCACTACTCTACAGTCTCCCCAAAGGGTCTAACGGCATCCCTTTGGTGTCCTGCAAAGTCAGGAAGCGACGTTCGCAACTGATGGCCCTGGTTCTCCAGACGACCATTTGTAGCCCGAGAGCTGGTGCCTTTCATTCACGTACATGCACTCTCGTAAATGCACATTATCATCTAACTCATCATAGAAACATAGAAACATAGAAAGTAGGTGCAGGAGTAGGCCATTCGGCCCTTCGAGCCTGCACCGCCATTCAATATGATCATGGCTGATCATCCAACTCAGTATCCCGTACCTGCCTTCTCTCCATACCCCCTGATCCCTTTAGCCACAAGGGCCACATCAGAGAATTCCACAGATTCACCACTCTCTGTGTGAAAAAAAACTTTCTCATCTCGGTCCTAAAAGACTTCCCCCTTATCCTTAAACTGTGACCTCTTGTTCTGGAATCATCTCTGCACCATGCTCATTTGATACTTTGCAACCGTTGCCCCGAGCAAATCTAATTCTGGGATGCTGCACTGCAAAATACTTCTCTCCTTAGACTGCTGAGGTTGAAATGGGATACAAACATATCCTGCAATAGCCCCAAAGTCAATGCCAATGGAGACTTAAGGGCCTGTCCCACTGAGGTGATTTTAAGGTGACTGCCGGTGACTAGGCTGTTGCCGAACGTTTGCCGGGGTGTCGTGGGCATGACCGTGAGGAGTCTTCAATGAATCGTAGCGGATCTCGGCGCGTCGCGGAAAAAAATTCCAGATAGAAATTTCTGGGCGACAGCTGGCTTGTCGCCAGGTATCGTTGCTTATTGCGGGCGCTGTCTGTCGCACGCTGTCCCCAGGTTTGCTAGGTTATCGCAGATGCATTTAGAAGCACGTAATATTAAATTAAGTAAAGTAGTTTGAAGATAAAATAAAATACTTGTGTTTAACCAATTTATTTACCGTCAGGACATTTGACAGGTAGATTGGAGGCGACTGTTTGACGGTCAGGTAAGTGTGGGAATTTCACGATGTTTCCGAAGACGGTGTAATCTCTTAGCCAGGTGCTAGTTTCACAAAAAAAAGTAACTTGTATCGACCTGACTCGGCATTGTCGTGGTCATTGTCGTAGGGGAAAAGAAAATTTTGGCGATCTGCTACGACTTTGACAGTCGCCGGCAGTCGCCTTAAAAATCGCCTAAGTGGAACAGGCCCTTTAGCCATCAGGGACTGAAGCTGGCAGCATAGAAGCATAGAAACATAGAGAAATAGGTGCAGGAGTAGTCCATTCGGCCCTTCAAGCCAGCACCGCCATTCAATATGATCATGGCTGATCATCCAAAATCAGTACCCCGTTCCTGCTTTTTCCCCATATCCCTTGATTCCTTTGGCCCTAAGAGTTAAAATCTAACTCTCTGTTGAAGATAGATAGATATCAAAGATGTAAAATAAACTATTTCTCCTCTCTCAATATGAAGAAAACGTTGATTTTTCATTTATTTTTTAAACACAAAGAGAACCATAAATGATTAACTCCAATTTCAATGGCGATAATGACCTACTTTATCATTTTGAGTGTAGACAGGTAACTTTTCAGAATTATATATTTATAATGGGAGAACAGCTCAACCGACAGAAACTCTTTGAATATTCAGATACTGGTTGGTCCAAGTGGTTCCAAGCATAACATGCCAATTCTCGTATTCAATCAAGTTATTGCTCGGGTAGCTTACAGCCCAGTGGTATGAATATTGATCTGTCTCACTTCAGGTAGCCCCGGCATCCCCTCTCTCTCTATCCCTCCCCCACCCAAGTCACACCAGCTTCTCATTTTCACTCTACAGCCAGCTTACAATGGCCTGTTTCCTTGATCATCGTTTCTTTTTTGCGTGTCTTTCATTCATTGTTCTTTATCTTTCTACATCACCGTCTATATCTCTCATTTCCCTTATCCCTAAACAGTCTGAAGAAGGGTCTTGACCCGAAACGTTACCCATTCCAGTGATGCTGTCTGTCCCGCTGAGTTACTGCAGCACCTTGTGATAACATTCTGGAGAATCTCTCTCTCTTGGAGGCATACTGAAGAGACCTGGCAGTGCAGGCAAGGTTTATATGTCTTAAACACAAAGAAATAAGCTCTTACATACAGTTTCAATGTTACAATTACCTGTTTAACATTTTTGGTATAGACATGCAATCCTTCTGAAGAAGGGTCTCGACCCGAAACATCACCTATTCCTTCTCTCCAGAGATGCTGCCTGACCCACTGAGTAACTCCAGGTTTTTGTGTCTATCTTCAGTTTAAACCAGCATCTGCAGTTCCTTCCTACATAACTTTGTTTAGTTTAGTTTAGTTTAGAGATACAGCGCAGAAACAGGCACTTTCGGCCCACCGGGTCCACGCCGACCGGCAATCCCCGCTCATTAACACTATCCTACACGCACTAGGGACAATTTTCACATTTTTTCCAAGCCAATTAACCGACATAACTATACGACTTTGGAGTGTGGGAGGAAACCGAAGATCACGGAGAAAAACCACGCAGGTCATGGGGAGAACGTACAAACTCCGTACAGACGGCGCCCGTGGTCGGGATGGAACCCGGGTCTCCGGCGCTGCATTCGCTGTAAGGCAGCAACTCTACCGCTGCGCCACCGTGACCGCCCAAGTTGAATTACATATTTACAATGGGAACACTTTATAGCGTACAACATATTTACAACTGGACACTTTAAATATTCAAAGACGAGTGAATGAACCGAGGCATTCTGAACACAAAACCCAAGACAGCCAAAACATAGTTATTGTATTACAGTGTTGAGCGATGACTTCCTGGATAGACTAACGCCCAGAATGTTAATTGAGAGCAACTATGTCTTGAACCATGTGTTAAATAGCATGAATGTGTCTTTAAATGTCCATTAATACAGGAAATGGCACTTAGTACTCCCATAATTTCATCCCCGGAGTTTCAGTGAGGGCCGATTAACATAAACATTAATGTAACGCATTCCCCTGTGCAGTTACAAGAGTGCAGAATCGGAATATCCCATGCACAAAAGGTTAGGTTCAATGCCCTTAAGACATTCATGAATATTATTACATTGTTAACAGTTTTCTTTGAAGATTGGTTCTTGATGGTATTAACTGGCTGCTCCCCCTATCCTAAAGGAAAGGGTGGGGGGGGGGGGGGGGCATGAAGATGTATCAGGCCTAATTAATTTTAGTTTACTTTAGAGATACAGTGTGGAAACAGGCTCTTCGGCACACCGAGTCCGCGCCGACCAGCGATCCCCACACATTAACACTATCCTACACCCACTAGGGACAATTTACATTTACACCAAGCCAATTAACCTACAAACCTGTACGTCTTTGGAGTGTGAGAGGAAACCGAAGATCTCAGAGAAAACCCCCGCAGGTCAAGGGGAGAACGTACAAACTCCGTACAGACAGCACCCATAGTCGGGATCGAACCTGGGTCTCTGGCGCTGAAAGCGCTGTAAGGCAGCAACTCTGCCGCTGTGCCACTGCGGTCACATTCCATATCCATTGTTCACCATCTCATCTATGTGTGCCGTTATCATCAGGAATCCAGAATTCAGGGCAGTTTCTCCAGATTCAGGGACAGTTTCTTCCCAGCTGTTATCAGGCAACTGAACCATCCTACCACAACCAGAGAGCAGTGATGAACTACTCTCTATCTCATTGGGGACACTCAGACAATCTTTCATCAGATTTTATCACACGCTGAACATTATTCCCTTAATCCTGTATCTGCACACTGTGAATGGCTCGATTGTAACTGTGTGTTGTCTTTCTGCCGACCGGATAGCACTCAACAAACAACCTTTCATTGTACCTCAATACACTGATCAGCCAAAACGTTATGACCACTGGCAGGTGAAGTGAATAACATTGATTATCTTGTTACAATGGCACCTGTCAAGGGGTGGGATATATTAGGCAGCAAGTGAACAGTCAGTTCTTGAAGTTGACGTGTTGGATGCAGGAGAAATGGGCAGGAGTAAAGACCTGAGCGACTTTGACAAGGGCCAAATTGTTATGGGCAGACGACTGGGTCAGAGCATCTCTGAAACGGCAAGGCTTGTGGGGTGCTCCCGGTCAGCAGTGGTGAGTACCTACCGACAGTGGTCCGAAGAGGGACAAACCACAAACCAGCGACAGACAGGGTGTTGGGCGCCCAAGGCTCATCGATGCGCGAGGGCAACGAAGGCTATCCCGTCTGGTCCGAACCGACAGAAGGTCGACTGTGGCACAAGTCACAGAAAATGTTAATGGTGGTCACGGGAGGAATGTGTCACAATACACAGTGCATCGCACCCTGCTGTGTATGGGGCTGCACACGGAGGACCAACAGCATATTAGGCAGGTGGGCATAATGTTTTGGCTCATCAGGTCATAATGTTTTGGCTGATCTGTGTGTATATATACACACATACACACGCACAGATACATGCAAACAATATACAAAAAATAATAATAATAATAATAATAATAATAATAATAATAATAATAATAATAATAATAATAATAATAATAATAATAATAATAATAATAATAATAATAATAATAATAATAATAATAATAATAATAATAATAATAATAATAATAATAATAATAGTCTATGTAGTTCAGAGCCTATTTGAGGTTGTGGTGTTTAACAGCCTGATGGCTGTAGGGAAGAAGTTGTTCCTGAACCTGGACCTTACAGTTTTCAGGCTCCTGTACCTTCTTCCCGATGGCGGGGATGAGATGAGTGTGTGGCCAGGGTGGTGTGGGTCAGTGAGAGTGTGGCCAGGGTGGTGTGGGTCAGTGAGTGTGTGTGTCAGTGAGTGTGTGGGTCAGTGAGAGTGTGGCCAGGGTGGTGTGGGTCAGTGAGTGTGTGACCAGGGTAGTGTGGGTCAGTGAGTGTGTGGGTCAGTGAGTGTGTGGGTCAGTGAGTGTGTGGCCAGGGTGGTGTGGGTCAGTGAGTGTGTGACCAGGGTAGTGTGGGTCAGTGAGTGTGTGACCAGGGTGGTGTGGGTCAGTGAGTGTGTGGCCAGGGTGGTGTGGGTCAGTGAGTGTGTGACCAGGGTGGTGTGGGTCAGTGAGTGTGTGACCAGGGTAGTGTGGGTCAGTGAGTATGTGGCCAGGGTGGTGTGGGCCAGGGTGGTGTGGGTCAGTGAGTGTGTGGCCAGGGTGGTGTGGATCAGTGAGTGTGTGGCCAGGGTGGTGTGGGTCAGTGAGTGTGTGGCCAGGGTGGTGTGGGTCAGTGAGTGTGTGGCCAGGGTGGTGTGGGTCAGTGAGTGTGTGGCCAGGGTGGTGTGGGTCAGTGAGTGTGTGGCCAGGGTGGTGTGGGTCAGTGAGTGTGTGGCCAGGGTGATGAGGGTCAGTGAGTGTGTGGCCAGGGTGGTGTGGGTCAGTGAGTGTGTGGCCAGGGTGGTGTGGGTCAGTGAGAGTGTGGCCAGGGGGGTGTGGGTCAGTGAGTGTGTGGCCAGGGGGGTGTGGGTCAGTGAGTGTGTGGCCAGGGTGGTGTGGGTCAGTGAGAGTGTGGCCAGGGGGGTGTGGGTCAGTGAGTGTGTGGCCAGGGGGGTGTGGGTCAGTGAGTGTGTGGCCAGGGTGGTGTGGGTCTCTGATGATGCCGGCTGCCTTTTTGAGGCAGTGACTCCGGTAAATCCCTTCGATGGTGGGGAGGTCAGAGCCGGTGATGGACCGGGCAGTGCTCACAACTTTTTGAATTTAGAAAGTTCAAAGACAGAGCGAAAGGACAATAAAAGAGTCAATCTTGACTGTCAATGTGGACTAAACTTTAGACCTTTCCACATTTACAGTTGAAAGTTATCATCCACTCATCAGCAGCAGAGAGGATGTGTGATGATAAATGATACACCTTGGATTATGTCCTCACTAATGTTGATGATAACATAATTGAAGTGCCTACTTTGTTTTGGATGAAAACTGTGATCCCTCAGTTAGATTGTCATTCATCTTGTGATCCGGGTAAATGTGATCAAAGTGCATTTGCACTGCAAGTTGTATTTGCTTATTGTGCGAATAATCTTGTGTGGGAAGAAGACTGCCCATTCATCTTTTAGAAGGGTCTCGACCCGAAACGTCACCCATTCCTTCTCTCCTGAGATGCTGCCTGACCTGCTGAGTTACTCCAACATTTTGTGAATAAATACCATCTTTTAATTCAGTTCAGTTCAGTTTATTGTCACGTGTACCGAGGGTACAGTGTAAAGCTTTTGTTGCGTGCTATCCAGCCAACACTAGGACAATGCATGATTACAATCCATCCATTTACTGTGTACAGATACATGATAAGGGAATAACTTTCAGTGCAAGGTAAAGCCAGCAAAGTCTGATCAAGGATAGTCCGAGGGTCACCAATGAGGTGGATAATAGTTCAGCACTGCTCTCTGGTTGTGGTAGGATGATTCAGTTGCCTGATAACAGCTGGGAAGAAACTGTCCCTGAATCTGGAGGTGTGCGTTTTATACCTTTTGCCTGATGGGAGAGGGGAGATGAGGGAGTGGCCGGGGTGCGACTGGTCCTTGATTACGCTGCTGGCCTTGCCGAGGCAGCGTGAGGTGTGGATGGAGTCAATGGAAGGGAGGTTGGTTTGTGTGATGGTCTGGGCTGCGTCCACGATTCGCTGCAATTTCTTGCGGTTTTGGATGGAGCTGTTCCCAAACCAAGCTGTGATACATCCTGATAAAATGCTTTCTACGGCGCATCTGTAGAAGTTGGTGAGAGTTGTAGGGGACATGCCGAACTTCCTAAGCCTTCTAAGGAAGGAGTTGTTGGTGAGCTTTCTTGGCCGTTGCTTTAACATGGGTGGTCTAGGCCCACCAGGTCCAGGCGTCTTACGCATGGTATGGTTAAAAATACTTATGACTAAATTGTCAGTCAAATCTATTGCATCCATGTAAATAAGCACACTTTAAATCTTGTTGCTGTAAGAACAATAAAGGCCGAAACGTCACCCATTCCTTCTCTCCCAAGATGCTGCCTGACCCGCTGAGTTACTGCAGCGGTATTTGTGTCTATCCTTGATGTTAAGTCCACATATCCATATCTATGGCACTCCAAGTTATTTTCAAGTCTTATTCATTGTTTTTACAATGTCTTTTTAATGTAGATTAACAAAAACGTTGGCATGGATGAAACGAGTCAATGAGTCCATTTCTGTGCTCTGTAACTGGTAATGCCTGAGCATGATAAAGGTGCTTCATAACAGGAATAAACATGAACGGCTGGTTAGAGCACAGGAAACAGTGGCACGGTGGCGCAGCGGTAGAGTTGCTGCCTTACAGCGAATGCAGCGTCGGAGACCCGGGTTCAATCCTGACTACGGGCGCCGTCTGTACGGAGTTTGTACGTTCTCCCCGTGACCTGCATGGGTTTTCTCCGAGATCTTCAGTTTCCTCCCACACTCCAAAGACGTACAGGTGTCTGTAGGTTCATTAGCTTAGAGTATGCGTAAAATACCCACCCTAGCAGGATTGTGTTAATGTGCGGGGATCGCTGGTCGGTGTGGACCCGGTGGGCTGAAGGGCCTGTTTCCACGCTGTATCTCTAAGCTAAACTAAACTAAAGTATGACTGATAATCCCAGAGCAGGCTTCACAACAGGAATAAACATGGACGGATTGCTAGAGCACAGGAAATGCTTTCATGAAAGTATACCCGCTTCAAGATAAGATTCACTTTCCCCCACACCTTTCTAACCAGCACGACAGCTCTTCATTTTAGTTGCTTTACTGCACTCTTGTGGACTGTACAGTAGGTCAGGGATTAGCTGCAGAGACTGCTTGCCTGAACGTGGAGAGCAGACTGAGCTTGTGAACTGTTCAGCTAGATCGATGGGGTAGGTATCCTGTTTATTGTTGAATGTCGAACCAAGGCTTTTAATTAGTGGATAAATCATTGCACATCTCCACCAAAAGCCACACAGTCCAACTCTAAATCCATCATCGCTATTCCTGTATCAACATTTCTGTCGTGCTTTTCAAAGGCATCTTTCTAGGTTTAATATTTTACAAAGTTTGCACTTTTAACAGCTCCAAAGGAAGAAATATTATGAAAACTGGAGAAACATGACAGATGGCAGTGACAATATTATCAGAGCGATGATAACCATTTCAGCATCCTAGTGCACTTTTACAAATTAATATCCCCTCTGGGCATATTTTTTTCTGCAACTGCAGGTCGCAATGCGGCACGGTGGCGCAGCGGTAGAGTTGCTGCCTTACAGCACTTACAGCGCCGGTGACCCGGGTTCCATCCCGACTACGGGCGCCGTCTGTACGGAGTTTGTACGTTCTCCCCGTGACCTGCGTGGGTTTTCTCCGAGATCTTCAGCTTCCTCCCACACCCTAAAGACGTGCAGGTATGTAGGTTAATTGGCTTGGTATAAATGTAAATTGTGTGTAGTGTGGTGCTAGTGTGCGGGGATCGCTGGTCGGCGCGGACTCGGTGGGTCCGAAGTGCCTATTTCTGCGCTGTATCTCTAAACTAATCTAAACTACATTCACCTTCCCTATTTAGCCACAAACAATCTTTCCAAACTTCCAAATACGATCGAAAATTTGTAGACTTTGTTTCGTTGTTTCAGTGAAATTGTTTCATTCTGACGTATGGGAAAGAAGAGGGAAAACACTTTAAATTCCACTATGTGGAAAAAAAGCCTCCAGTAACAAAGAACACAACTCATATTGAAATTCGCGCTCTGGTCAAAATAATTGTTTTCAATAATCTGTATGTGGTAAAAGAACCTTGCGTGGGTTGAGTTTATTATTTGTCTGCTTTGCTGTTATGTCATGCCATAGGCCAGATTGAGAGAGATATACTCTCTGTGCAGCCTCCTCTGCAGCACTGTGAATGATCTGCAAGCCATCACTGATTGACCCTCTCGTTGGAGTGACCTCCTGCTGTGATAATGATGTGTTGCTCCGGCAGCTGAATACTTTCGTTAGCCTCGTTAGCCAGTGTGCAGAAGCTGCTTTGCAAGAGTTGATTGAAATAATCTGATATGGAACGCAGGACAGCACTGTGCCCCTCAGGATCTGATAAGCCAAGCGGCATTTGGTCAATGAGAATTCTTTAACTGCTGGATCGCCCATTAATTTCACACTTGACTTTATTAGTTCACTCCCGCCAGAAAAGGCTAGAGTTGTTTACCTTGGAGTGGAGAAGGCATAAAAGATATGCAAAATAACGAGGGGGGTGAAGAGAGTAAACATTAATAAATCTTTCCCCCTTTGCATGAGATTAGATGTTAAACAGCCTTGGAGACAGTGGGAGCCAGGGTTGGGTTGGCAGGTCATTACATTCACATTCAGTTCACATTTTATAATTGTTTTATCTACGTTTCTGGCACTCCATGGTGCTTTAAAGATGGGAGGAGTGCCAGGGGAGTATTGTCGTTTCATTATCTCATAACCTCTGTTAGTCCGGAAAAATGGATAACACGGAATAAAAAGCTCTGGAACTAAGGATGCTGGAATGTTGGTGTCCAACCTGTAATATTTTCACCTCTCGGGTAGTTAAAGATTTGTATGCACTCCTTGAGAACGTTGTGGAGACACAGATTCTCACGACAATTAAGAATTATTGGGACGAGCTGTTCAAGATTCAAGATTCAAGATTCAAGATTCAAGATTCAAGATTCAAGATTCAAGATTCAAGATTCAAGATTCAAGATTCAAGATTCAAGATTCAAGATTCAAAATTCAAGATTCAATTTATTGTCACATGTACCATAAGGTACAGTGAAATTTGAGTGAACATACAGCCATACTAAGTGAAAAGCAACAAGACACACAGCCACATAAAGTAACATTTAGCATAAACATCCACCACAGCGGATTCCACATTCCTCACTGTGATGGAAGGTAATAAAATTCAATCACCTTCCTCTTTGTTCACCCGCGGTCGGGGCTGTTGAACCATCCGCAGTCGCCGCTGCCGACGGTCCGATGTCCGAGGCCCTCGCGTCGGGATGATCGAAACTCCCCGCGTCGGGACGGTTGAAACTCTCTCCGCGGCATGGAGCTCCCGAGTCGGCCTCTTCTTACCAGAGACCGCGGGCTTCACGGTGTTAAAGTCCACAGGCCCCGCGGTTGGAGCTCTCCACAGTCGATCCCCAGCAAAGGATCGCAGCTCCGCGATGTTAAAGTCCGCGCCGCGCCCGCGGCATGAAGCGCCGGGCCGGTCTCCAGGAAAGGCCGCCAACTCCTCGATGTTAGGCCGCAGTGGGGACGGAGATACGACACGGAGAAAAATCACATCTCCGTCGAGGTAAGAGATTGAACAAAAGTTTCCCCCAACTCCCCCCCCCCCACCCCCACCCCCACCCCCACCCCCACCCCCACCCCCACCCTCACATAAAACAAACCAAGAAACATTAAACATACTTTAACAGAAACTTAAAATAACAAAAACAGTAGAAAGGACAGACAGACTGTTGGCGAGGCAGCCAGTGCTGGTGGCGCCACCCGGTGTTCAATTGCTAAGGCACAGAACACTGTGGAGCAAGTGTGGTTAAATGGTTTTAGAACAGATGATCCACATGGACAAAGTGGGCCAAAGGGTCTTGCATTGATGTAGATAATTACTATGACTTTTTGAAAGTTGATAATTCAATCCTACACATCATGATTCAGATAATAGAGTACTGTTGATTTTTAAAATGTGTCCAGATGAATTTTCAAACCATTTGCTTCTTTTAAAAAGTTCATGTCTCGAGACAAAATAACTTCACCAAATATCACATGAAAAATACGTATATGCACCTTGAGTGTGATGATTTCCTGATCATGAAATAATCCCTCTTGCTGCATCACAATGTGTCAGTTAAGTCCGCCTAAACCTACCCGATCTCCCGGTGGCCAAACACTTTAACTCCCCCTCCCATTCCCACACTGACCTTTCTGTCCTGGGCCTCCTCCACTGTCAGAGTGAGGCCCAGCACAAATTGGAGGAACAGCACCTCATATTTCTAAATGAGTTTACACCCCAGCAGTATGAGTTCTGATTTCTCGAAATTCAAGTCACCTCTCTGTCCATCCCTCCCCCATCCTAGTTCTCAGCCCAGTCTGACTGTCTTCCTGATTACATTTTATCTCTGTTTGCTTCATTGTCACCTTCCCCTAGCTAACAATGATCTTTCTTGACCTTCGTCCCCTTTGGTCTTGTTCAGACACCTTGCCCTTTCATATTTCTGTATCTCCCTCTCTGAAGAAGGGTCTCAGCCCAAAATATCAAGTCAAGTCAAGTCAATTTTATTTGTATAGTACATTTAAAAACAACCCACGTTGACCAAAGTGCTGTACATCAGTTCGGGTACCAAGAACGAACATACAATGGCACACAAACATAACAGCACATACATAAACAGTTCACAGCACCCCCTCAGAGGGCCTCAAACGCTAGGGAGTAGAAATAGGTTTTGAGCCTGGACTTAAAGAAGTCGATGGAGGGGGTAGTTCTGATGGGGAGAGGGATGCTGTTCCACAGTCTAGGAGCTGCAACCGCAAAAGCGCGGTCACCCCTGAGCTTAAGCCTAGACCACGGGATAGTCAGTAGCCCCATATTGGCCGACCTGAGGGCCCTGGAGATAGAGTGGTTGGTTAGAAGGTTTTTGATATGGGGGGGGGGGCAAGCCCGTTTAGGGCTTTGTATGTGAATAGGAGGAGCTTGAAGTTGATTCTGTACCGTACGTATCACCCATTCCTTCTATCCAGAGGCAGTGCCTGTCCCACTGAGTTACTCCAGTAATTTGTGTCCAGTGTCAGCTATCAAGATTAGTATCACTCTGCAGTGAATATACCATTTTTCACTGGAATAGATCATTTGGTCATTATCACATTGTTTGTGAAAGCTTGTTAAGTACAAATTGGTTCATTTTATTGATTCGTCACAGTATTTTGTTGCTGCCAACTTACAAATACAAATTGAGCAGTGCAGACTTTGCAGAATTTTGCTGCATTCATCAGTGAAGCTGTCAGTATGCCCACAAACAATATTTCACTAATTAGAAGGAATTGCTTCCCGACCGGATATTGACCACGATCAAATATTCAAGAGAAGAGAAAGATGAGCTGTGAAAACTGAAGTGACAACACGGAACAGGAGTCTGTGGAAACACAGACTTCTCGATGCAACGAACTACCAGGCAATTTATCAAGAATAAACGAGGCTTAATATATTTTATAAGCAAAAGCAAAATTTGGAAGTATAATTTCACTGAAATGATGGATGAATAGGGGGTTTAAAAACTTGAAAGGTTTGTATTTTCTTAAAGTTCTCATATGGGGAAAATAGTTACGCAGAATCAGACATAACTGCCATGTTTGGAGCTGTAGAGTCAGTTAGAATTGATCAATTCTAAAATGGTAATGCCTGAATGGCCACCTAACTGACATCAATTTATATTTTTAGATTTATATATTTTTTTGATTTAGAGATACAGCGCGGAAACAGGCCCTTCGGCCCACCGGGTCCGCGCCGCCCAGCGATCCCCGCACATTAACACTATCCTACACAAACTAGGGATAATTGTTTTATTTTTTTTACATTTGCCCAGCCAATTAACCTACATACCTGTACGTCTTTGGAGTGTGGGAGGAAACCGAAAATCTCGGAGAAAACCCACGCAGGTCACGGGGAGAACGTACAAACTCCGTACAGACGGCGCCCGTAGTCAGGATCGAACCTGAGTCTCCGGCGCTGCATTCGCTGTAAGGCAGCAACGCTACCGCTGCGCCATCGTGCATCATAATGTTACTGACCAGAGTGCAATCCATACAGCGGATTGGACAGGTCCTATTTAAAATGAAAACGTTTGTCGGTCACAATGGTAAAGTATGATTGAGCAAAATCTGAAATCTAGAATCTAAGTATTGTGTGAATGAAAATGGGTTTTGCTGGAGTGAAATGAGGAAAGAAGAATTTCTGGATCAATTCTTTAGTTTAGAGATATAGCGCGGAAACAGGGGCCTCCACTGCCCTCTGTGGCAGAGAATTCCACAAATTCACAACTCTCTGGGCGAAAATAATTCTTTCACGCCTCAGTTTTAAATGGCCTCCCCTTTATTCTTAGACTGTGGCCCCTGGTTCTGGACTCGCTCAACGTTGTTATTCCAAGTTGTTAGGTAGAATGCAGGATTTTAGTTACAGGTAGAGAGAGGATAGACTGTGTTGAACTGATGGCCATGCAGAGGCAAATAAAGTTATGGGAGGGAGAGAAAGGATGAATAGTCAGAATCTTTTCCCGTTGTTTAGTTACACAAAAAAAAAAGAGAGCATAGGCTTAAAGTGCGGAGAAGGATTTAGGGGGAAATTTTATACACAGATACTTTGCTTCTGTTTAGTTTAGAGATACAGAGCGGAAACCGGCTCTTCGGCCCACACCGACCAGCATTTAACAGTACCCTACACCCACAAGGGACAATTTTTACATTTATCAAACCAATTTATCTACAAACCTGGACGCTTTGGAGTGTGGGAGGAAACCGACGATCTCTGAGAAAACCCACGCAGGTCACGGGGAGAACGTACAAACTCCGTACAGACAGCACCCGTAGTCGGGATAGAACCCGGGTCTCTGGCGCTGCATTCGCTGTAAGGCAGCAACTCTACCGCTGCGCCACCGTGACCGCCCTAAGATTTTTGAGAATCTGAAGATGCCGAGAAATGGGTTCAGCCAGGGCCGTCTTAACGAATGGGCCTGATGGGCACGTGCCCGGGGCCCCACGATCATAGGGGCCTCATGCTGATCTGTATATGTTAAGTGACTTGCAATAAATAAATACTACTTTAAAAATGTAGGTTCAATAAGTGCTTTTTTCGCAACATTTTCGGTCCCTAAGTGTTTATTTCACAACATTTTCCATCCCTAAGTGCTTCTCACAGCGATCTGTTTCGCAACAATTAGCTCCCTAAGTGCTTTGCTTTTCCATCCCTAAGTGCTTCTCACAGCGATCTATAAGTGCTTTTCGCAACAATGTAGCACCCTAAGTCCATCGCTAAGTGCTTTTGTTGGAAGTGCCAATAAAATAAATATATGTTTAATTTTATTGACCATTTACATTTTTATTCCTGTGAGTAGTTGTCGTAAGGGCCCCAGTACACTGCTTTGCCCGGGGCCCATAATGCTGTAAAGACGGCCCTGGGTTCAGCTCTGGGTGAACAACATCTAATCTTGTGAAGTGGACTCGATAAGAAGACTACATTGAAAAGACATCGAGACAGGTACTTGAATAGGCTGAATGTAGAAGGATATGGATCAAATGTGAGCAGGTGGGATTAGTGTCAATGGACAAAATGGTTGGCAATGTGATCAGCGGAAGAGCCTACTTCTTTGCTGTACAATTCTGTGACTCCAATCTTGGTCAACCTCGCGATTACACATAGATTGTACAAGTTAGGTAGTTATGTAGCTGAAACATTTGCTGAGCATACATATAGAGCAGCAGTTTTACCCGAGAAGGGAGGAGAAGTTTAGGCCAAGCGTCGTCATGGGGTGTGCTAATGATACAGGCCGAACATATTTGTAACAATGGGATGAACTGCACACGTAAGTGCACAGGCCCATTTCTCTATTGGCACCATGTTACTCAGAGTGATCGCTGATGCAATCTAGCCTGGGATCAATACTATTTCATGCCTTGTTTCACATACAAAATGTTGTTGCACCTCGCTTGAACAGATCGTTAGTTCCAGCAACAAGAACGACAGAGAAATATCGAAACAACCCCACATGTTGATGTCAATTTTTATCAAGCTCTCCCTGCAATAGGTGTCCCATGACTTTAGTCATTCTGACGCCAGGCAGAGGCAAAGATAATAGAGGAACAAGATGGACCACTCTGTTGAAATCGCCTATACTGAAGTATTATTCACAAAATGCTGGAGTAACTCAGCAGGTCAGGCAGCATCTCAGGAGAGAAGGAATGGGTGACGTTTCGGGTCGAGACCCTTCTTCAGACTGAAGGTATTAATTTAAAAAATGCTGGAGTAACTCAGCGGGTCAGGCAGCATCTCAGGAAAGAAGAAATGGGTGACGTTTCGGGTCGAGACCCTTCTTCAGACTGAAGAAGGGTCTCGACCCGAAACGTCACCCATTCCTTTAGTAAGCAAAACCCGCTGTTCGTTATGCCTCTCGCAGTGTAATCAGTGTTTTGGGGGAACAGTATGTGTGATGATACCATTAAAATGCAGAATATATCTCATCTATCAATTCACAGATTTTTGTTATTTTTCTTTTAAAATGTTTCTGCAAGTTTCTGGCGACTAAAATGGCGCCATTACGTACTACGGTTTTTAGGGTTGAGTGGTCTATCTTGCTCCTCTAGTATCTTTGGGCTGAGGTCAGGTTTGTGACAGCTGGGGGGGGGGGGGAGTTTTGGTGGGGTGGGGGGGAGGTGCAATAATTAGATGCAATTGCATAATTAGATGCAAATTATGCAAATTTCCGACTAGATCTGGTCGTTGATACCAAACAGGCTTTTTAATGGAAATAGTCTCGGGTTCGAAGATTAATTCCACTCTTGGGCACATGTCAATAAAGGAAAATAACAAGTGGGAAGAAAATGCGTGGGTTTTCTCCGGGTGCTCTGGTTTCCTCCCACACTCCAAAGACGTGCAGGTTTGTAAGCTAATTGGCTTGGTATAAGTGTAAAAATTGTCCCTAGTGTGTGTATGGTCGTGTGAGTGTGCGGGTATCGCTGGTTGGTGAGGGGGCGAGGGGCCTGTTTCCACATTGTATCTCCGGTAAGAGCAAGGGCGGTGGGCTCTGCATCTACATTAACAATGACTGGTGCACCAACCACACTGCAATAGGGAGCTACTGCTCCCCAGACCTGGAGTACTTACTGCTCAAATGTAGGCCGTTCTATCTGCCGCGGGAGTTTACGGTGGTCATCATCATGGCCGTATACATTCCCCCACAGGCTAATGCTAACCTAGCATTAGCACAGCTGCACTCGGCCATCAGTAAGCAGCAGGATGCCCACCCCAACGGTGCCTTCATTGTTGCAGGGGACTTCAATCAGGTCGACCTACGAGCCTCGCTCCACAAATTCCATCAGCATGTGCAGTGCCCTACCAGGGGCTCAAACACACTGGACAAGGTGTACACCAATGTAAAGGACGCCTACAGAGCTCTCCCCTGCCCACCCCTGGGACAATCCGATCACCTCTCACTGTTTCTACTGCCCGCATACAAACCCCTCATCCGCAAGACCAAACCCACAATAAAGACGGTCAAAATATGGCCCGAGAATGCCACCCTACAACTCCAGGACTGCTTTGATCGCACCGACTGGGACCTGTTTGCACAACAGGCCACCTACGGTTCAGAGATAGAGGTAGACTTGGAGGAATACGCATCCACTGTGCTCTCCTACATCAACTGCTGTGTGGAAAATGTCACGGAGGACAAGGTGATAAAGATGTTCCCAAACCGGAAACCCTGGATGAACAAGGAGGTACAGAACCTGCTGAGGGCACGCAACAATGCCTTTAAATCTGGTGACACTTCAGCATACAGTGTTGCCAGATCACACCTAAGCAAAGGTATTAAAAGGGCCAAAGACACCCATAGGCAACGGGTGGAAGACCACTTCAACACCACGGACACCAGAAGCATGTGGCAGGGTGTCAGGGACATCACTGGCTACAAGAGCAGCCCTGCCTGCCCCCACAGCGATATGGCATTGACCAACGAGCTTAACACCTTCTTTGCCCGCTTTGAAACTGGCAAAACCACCTTGAGTGAAAGAACCCCAGCCGAGGCGGTGGGACAGGTCTTGCAACTGAGCACACAGGAGGTACAACGCGCTCTGCAAAGGGTCAACCCACGCAAGGCTGCAGGACCGGATGGTGTTCAAGGAAGGGTACTGAAGGACTGTGCTGAACAGCTGGCTGAGGTATTCACCAAGATCTTTAACCTGTCATTATCTCTGGCTACGGTCCCCAAGTGCCTGAAGTCGGCTATCATAGTTCCGGTGCCGAAAAAAGCAAAGATCTCCAACCTGAACGACTACCGCCCGGTTGCCCTAACGCCGATTGTCATGAAGTGCTTTGAGAGGCTAGTCCTCTCACACATCAAATCCAGCATCCCTGACTCACTGGACCCACATCAATTTGCATACAGGGCAAATAGATCTACAGAGGACGCCATCTCTCTGGCTCTTCACACTGTCCTGACTCACCTAGAGAGACAGGGCACGTACGTGAGGATGCTATTCATAGACTATAGCTCCGCCTTCAACACGGTCATCCCCACCAAGCTCATCACCAAACTCCACCAGCTAGGCCTTAGCTCGTCATTATGTGACTGGATCCTGGACTTCCTGCTGGAACGACCGCAGGCAGTGAGAATGGGCCCGCACCTGTCCTCCACTATCACCCTGAGTACCGGCACACCACAGGGCTGTGTTCTGAGCCCCATGCTCTACTCCCTCTTCACACACGACTGTGTTCCTGCATTCGACACCAACACCATTGTCAAGTTTGCAGATGACACAACGGTGATCGGGCTGATCACCAACGGGGATGAAACAAACTATAGAGCGGAGGTGCAGAACCTGGCGGACTGGTGCTCGGATAACAACCTGTCCCTAAATACCACCAAGACCAAGGAGCTGATCATCAACTTCCGTAGGTCACATAACGGGGAATATGCCCCGATCTCTATCAATGGGGTCAGTGTGGAGAGAGTGTCCAGCTTCAAGTTTCTGGGCACTCACATTTCGGAGGACCTAACATGGTCCAATAACACTGCTGCGCTGGTCAAGAAGGCACAACAAAGACTGTTCTACTTAAGAACACTGAAAAAGTCTGGTCTACCCCAACAGCTGCTGAAGACCTTCTACCGCTGCACCATAGAGAGCATCCTAACGCATGGAATCCCTGTGTGGTACCTCAGCTGCACGGAGGCAGAAAGGAAAGCTCTACAGCGGGTAGTCCATAGAGCTCAGAGGGCCATCGGAACACAGCTACCAGACTTGGAGGGCATCTACAACACACGATGCCTCAGAAAAGCCACCAGCATCCACAAAGACTCTTCACACCCCTGCAACAGTCTGTTCGAACTCCTTCCATCGGGCAGACGATACAAGGCCTTCTATGCCCGCACCTCCAGACTCAGGAACAGCTTCATCCCCAGGGCCATAGCTGCTATGAACCGGTCCTGCTGAGCCGGATGGCCACAACGCATAGATCAACTTGCACTTTACCCTGTCCAAAACTGTTACAACTGTTCGTTTCGTTGGGTTGCTGCTGTCTAAATTACCTAAATTAGTGCATCGTATGGGAGGCGCATTCCCAATCTCGTTGTACCCCTGGGTACAATGACAATAAAGATATATTGTATTGTATTGTATTGTAAACTAAACACATTACTACTGGTTGAATTGTGATAAAGGGTCTTTCGCCTGAAAAGTTAGCTTAATTCCTCTCACAGTCTGGCAATCTTTGCTGTCAGAGTCTAAGAATCAAAGATGATAGAGCAGAGCAAGATAGACCACTCGACCCTAAAAACCGTAGTACGTCATGGCGCCATTTTAGTAAGCAGAAACTTGCAGAAACATTTTAAAAGAAAAATAACAAAAATCTGTGAATTGTTAGATGAGATACATTCTGCATTTTTATGGTATCATCACACATACTGTTCCCCAAAACACTGATTACACTGCGAGAGGCATAACAGACGGTGAGTTTTGCCTACTAAAATGGCTTCATTGCGTACTACACTTCAGTATAGGCGATTTCGATGGAGTGGTCCATCTTGCTCCTCCAGTATCTTTGCTAAGAATAAAGGGGAGGCCATTTAAAACTGAGGTGAGAAAGAAACTTTTTCACCCAGAGTGTTGTGAATGTGTGGAATTCTCTGCCACAGAGGGCAGTGGAGGCCAATTCACTGGATGAATTTAAAAGAGAGTTAGATAGAGCTCTAGGGGCTAGTGGAATCAAGGGATATGGGGAGAAGGCAGGCACGGGTTACTGATTGTGGATGATCAGCCACGATCACAATAATAATAATAATAATAATAATACATTTTATTTATATAGCGCTTTTCATATACTCAAAGACGCTTTACAGAGATTTTGAGAACATAGGGAAATGAATAAATAGATAAATAAGTAAATAAATAAATGAACAGAGAAAGGAGACAGAAGGTGAGGTGACCTTCAGTGGTTGAAGGCAGTACTGAACAGGTGAGACTTCAGCGATGTTTTGAATGTGGTGAGTGTAGGGGAGTCTCTAACGGTTTGGGGTAGTGAGTTCCATAGGGTGGGAGCAGCGACGGAGAAAGCCCTGTCCCCCCAGGATCTGAGTTTAGTCCGGATGTGGGGGGATAGGAGATTGGCAGCGGCAGAGCGGAGGGTGCAGGTGGGAGTGCGCCTGTGGAGGAGGTCGGTCAGGTAGGATGGGGCCAGGTTATGGAGGGCTTTGTAGGTTATGAGGAGGATTTTGTACTGGATTCTCTGGGGGATGGGGAGCCAGTGGAGTTTATAAAGGACGGGGGTGATATGGTCACGGATCGAGGTGTGTGTGAGTAGACGGGCAGCGGAGTTTTGAATGTATTGAAGTTTATTGATGATTTTTGAGGGTGCGCCATAGAGGAGGCTGTTGCAGTAGTCCAGACGGGAGGTGATGAAGGCGTGGATGAGGGTTTCTGCAGCTGTGGAGGAGAGGGATGGACGGAGACGGGCAATGTTTTTGAGGTGGAAGAAGGCTGTCTTTGTGATGAGTTTGATGTGTTTGTCGAAGGAGAGGATTTGATCAAGGATGATTCCAAGATTCCGGATGTGAGGTGAGGTGGATACTGGGAGACCATCAATGTTGAGGATGAAGTTTTGGGTGGATTTGGTGAGCATTTTTGGACCAATGATGATGATTTCAGATTTGTTGCAATTGAGTTTGAGGAAGTTTGATTGAAGCCAAGATTTTATTTCAGTAATGCAGTTTGTCAGTGTAGAGTGTGTGGTGGAGGAGATTGACTTGGTGGAGATGAGGAGCTGGATATCATCGGCGAAGCAGTGGAAGTTGAGACCATGACGGCGGATTAATTGACCAAGGGGGAACAGGTAGAGGATGAAGAGGAGGGGGCCAAGGACTGAGCCTTGGGGGACACCTTGGGGGAGGGGAGCGGTGGGGGATTTACAGTTGTTAATGGAGATGAACTGGTGTCTGTCAGAGAGGTAAGATTTGAACCAGGATAGGGCTGTGCCAGTGATGTTAAGGGAGGTTTCAAGTCAGGTGAGGAGAATGGAGTGATTTATGGTGTCAAAGGCGGCGCTGAGGTCAAGTAGGATGAGGATGTTGAGGTTGCCAGCGTCGGAGGAGAGGAGAATGTCGTTTGTGATTTTGAGGAGCGCAGTTTCAGTACAGTGGTTTGAGCGGAATCTGGATTGGAAAGTTTCATACAGGTTATTGGTAGAGAGGTGGTATTTGAGTTGGGAAGCTACAGCACGTTCCAAAACTTTGGACAGAAAGGGTAGGTTGGAGATTGGTCTGAAGTTGTTTGGGGTGTCAGGGTTTAGACCAGGTTTTTTCAGAATGGGGGTGACAGCAGCGATTTTGAGGGATGGCGGGACGATGCCAGTGGACAGGGAGGAGTTTATTGTTGCAGTGATAAGTGGAGAGAGAGCAGGAAGGCAGGCCTTGACAAAGCTGGAGGGGATGGGGTCCAGAGAGCAGGTGGCAGTTTTTATTCCTGTGAAGAGGTCAGAGAGGTCGGTGGTAGAGATTGGGGAGAACTGAGGCAGGGGCTGACAGGATAAGGGGGGGCAGGTGGTTTGAGGGGGAGCAGGTGCGTTGGTGGTTAAGGTGCTGTAGATGTTGTCTATTTTGCTTTGGAAGAATGAAAGGAAAGTGGTGCATTTGTCAACTGTGAATGATTGGGAGATGGTGTCCAGGGGGCTGAGGAGTTTGTTTATTGTAGAGAAGAGTGTTTTTGGGTTTCCGGAGCCAGAGTGAATTATTTGAGAGTAGTAGGTGGAGTGGGCATGGGAGAGGGCATCTTTATAGTGCTGTATGTGGTCTTTGTAGGCTTGGGAGTGAATTGTGAGACCTGTTTTGTTGCGGAGTCTTTCAAGTTGGCGGGCATGAGTTTTCATCAAGCGGAGTTCAGGGGTAAACCAGGGAGCAGAGTGGGTGAAGGAAACTGTTTTGGCTTTTATAGGTGCAAGCTGGTCGAGGCAGGAGGAGAGAGTGTGGTTGTAGAAGTCAGTGAGGTCAGAGGGGCTGTGGAGGTCAACGAAGGGAGAGGCGGACATTATTTCAGAGAGGGAGGATGAGAGCGAGGTAGGTGAAACAGAGTTCAGCTTGCGGAAGTTTATTTTGCGTTTTTGCTTTGGAGCTGGGGTGGGAATGTTGACAGACATGGTGATGGCTAAGTGATCAGAGAGGGTGGGGTCGGAGCCAGAGAGGTGATGTAGATTTAGTCCAGTGGAGCAGACAAGGTCCAGAATGTGCCCACGGTTATGGGTGGGAAAATTTACGTGTTGAGTGAGGTTAAAGCAGTTGAGTATTTCAGTGAAGTCAGCGGTTATTGTGGAGTCAGTGGAGTCCATGTGGATGTTGAAATCACCGAGGAGGAGGATTGAGGGGGAGAGAGAACAGAACTGGGTCAGAAAGTCAGAGAAGTCAGAAAGGAATGATGGGTGTGGTTTGGGAGGGCAGTAGACAACTGCCATGACTAATTTTGTGTGGCCAGAGAGTTTGAAAGCCAGGTGTTCAAATGACGGAGCAGATGAGATGGAGATGAGGTTGATCTTGAAGTCCTGTCGGTGAATTACGGCAATCCCACCACCTCGGCCTTCCGAGCGTGGTTTATTGATGTAGGAGTATCCGTTGGGTGTAGTGAGGTTGAGTGAGAGGTAATCCAGAGGTTGTTGCCAGGTTTCTGTCAGACAGAGGAAGTCCAGTTTATTTTCCAGGATGAAGTCATTCA